>NW_010258470.1:50510-72479 GCF_000690775.1 Eurypyga helias
CTGAATTTATGATGTTCCTCTCTAAAGTAGATACACAAGACTTGGGCCGGCTGTGTTTATCTAAACTCCTCAGATGTCTTGATTTGACCTGAACGGTCACAATTACAGGTTGGATTTTAAGTGGCCTGAATTAGACACTGGGCATCTAGAGGGTAGGTTTAGATTGGATGTAGGAAGAAATTCTTCATGGACAGGGTGATGAGACATAGGAACAGGTTACCTAGAAAAGCTGTGGATGCCCCATCCCTGGAAGTGTTCAAGGCCAGGCTGGATGAGGCTTTGAGCAACCTGGTCTAGTGAAAGGTGTCCCTGCCCATGGCAGGGGGGTTGGAACTAGATGGTCTTTAAGGTCCCTTCCAACCCAAACCATTCTGTGATTCTGTGATTCTATGAACTATTATTGTACCTATATGGGTACATGGGGAAAGATCAAAGCTGCCTGTGGTTCAACCTGAAAGATATGACTTGTATGAAGTATAAAACAAGAGCTAGATTCACATTTTAGATGTTAAGAGTTTTAATCAGGTCTACACCCCTTTTAATGACTTCTTTCCACCCCAGAAGTTACATTCAGGCAAGAAGCTCTTGTGTCTGAGGAAGGTGTCCTTTCTTCTGTGTTAACAAAAACATCACCAGATTTATTGCCAGTTGCACTTGACAGTGAGTTTTCAAAACGAGCTGTTGATGTAAGCAACAACAGTACTAATTTATTCCAATTAACCATGGGTTTGGAGAGGTGAAACCAAGCTGAACCTCTTTCCATTTCCCCAATAATTAATAGCAATTATGCAGCCACCCCTCTATCCAGTGAATCAGTGGGTGTAAAATAGACTCAGAATGCTGTATGAGTGAAATGAGTTTATTTCTCTTATGATGCTATATCGTTTGTTTTTGTTGTTTATATAGTTTTTCAGTCATTCAATGTCTTCTGAATCACTCTGTGTTGTAAATGTCAGCTAGTCACAGCATTTCAAAAGCCTGTGAATGTGCAGGTTTGTGAGCCATGGTTTCCTCCCTCTCTACTAGATTTACTATAATTTCTGACAATTTTCTGTGCTTCTCCATGTCATCCAGCAGGTCTCCAATGTCTCTTTTGCTTCATTCTCTCCACTGAGGACCACATCTCCTGAGACTGCATGAGGCCAGTGTCATAACTGCTTTCCAGTCACCCAATACAACTCATTATGGACTAAGTTTGGGACATAACCACACCTGGCCCCAAAACTCACAGGTAGCACTTAACAGAAATAACTCAGATCTAGTTTAAAGTGTCTGTAGGCAGGGAAGACTATCCAATAAGTAGTGGTGCAGATCACAGCTATATGATCTTGTAAAAGGGGCAGCGCTTATTGTCATCCCAGACAATAGTTTTGGAGGCTGAAGTTCAAGGTATTGAAGGAGGATGGTCAGTGTCTTGGACAAAAACCATGAGGTAAAGGTGGCGATATAACCTACAGTAAAATTATTACAAGGTATACTAAGGGAGAAAGGTAGAGTAAAAGGGAGAAGATGAAGGATTGGAAAAGAGAGAGAGAGAAATCTAAAGAGCAAGTGTGTTAAGAAAATTGAAAGAAGCAACAGGAAAAGGAGATAGAGGAAAAGTGAAAATTTAAATGAGAAGAAAATACAGTAATGAAAAAAAAAAGAGAAAATTCATCCAACTTTGGGATTAGTAACTGTTAGCAACATTTCTACTCTATCAGTATTTTCACATCAGAAAATGGGAAGCTGAAAAATCAGACTCTACGTTAAATGCAGAGGAGTCTGTTACAGTCTTATGACTTGAGACATGGGAGATCTTCAGGACAGTTGTGGCTGGGGAGATGCCCCAAGGTCATTCCTTGTATTTCTATCGCAAATGTTGGTTTGATTGCTCTATGGTTACCCTTGTAGACAACATTGAAAATATCTAGATATAATTTATATAGACAGTGATTATTGTATATGGCCAGAAGAAGGGGCCTTTGTAACTCTGTGCAAAGGAGGATATGAAGTCAAGGAGTCACATCAGAACCAGAGAAACAGCTTGCCCACTCTCGTTTTCTTATACACTAGCCGTGTTTGTTGAAATAACATGTTTATTTTAAAATACAAAACACATGAAAGAATCTTCTCAAATACCTTATTTCTAAAGCTCCACACCTTTGATGTGAGCACTGGGATTGTATCCTGTCCTCCTTTGCTTTACTTTGGAGACCCTATGACATATTCACCATGTTTATGATCAAGAGGATAGGAAAGTGTGAGCAACATGATACCTGATTATGGAGGTGACAAAACACATTCCAGTCTGGCTAGCAAATAATGTAAAAGCTTTAAGACCTGATCCAAAAAAATCTGCAGTTTTGGCTAGACACAGCCCTGCCTACAGTTAACCCCCTCAGGATCCAAAGGTACTTCCCTGTTCTGTCTATGCTTACTGCCATCTTACTCACTTAACAGCTAAATGTGTACCACTGCATGCTGTATGTAGTCTAAGGAAACGTTATAATGCTTTGATTCTGTACCCCAAAACAAGTCTTTGCTGTCTGTGGTGTTACACAGAGGGCTGGTTTGATCAGGCCCACACTATGCTTTGAAGATGAAGACTGTTAAATATGATTACTATTACTACTATCATGTGAAAACCCACAATGTGTATGTAGCTCTTCAGAAGTAGGCAGAGCTCCACTTTTTAATCTTTTTAAGAATATGTAGGTTAAGAATGTTGGGGTTAAAAGCAGTCAGAGGCAGTGTATATTAAGTGGGCATATTTGGCATAAAGCAGAAAAAGGACTTGGGAGTGTATACACAGTAAACAGAGCCACAAAAATGACAGCAAAATATATTTCCACAGTCAAATGGGAAAGTGCCAGAAAGCGTACACAGGGACCCAGAAAATAAGACAGGAAATAATTCCAGATGCATACATGTGGCATTATATTCTAAACTGTGGGACTCCCGTACCCAACTTTACACCCTAGATTACAATTATGATATCATATATTACAAAAAGCAGGCACAGAGGCTGAGCAAAAGGAAAATTCTAGAAGAAGTGCTGAAATAGTGGTTGTACTAGATCTGCAGTCCCTGGAGAGACAGAAATTAAAGGCAACATATGGTTCAGTCTGTTACCTTTTTTCTGATTTGCAAGTTAAAGAACACCAGAGGCATGTTCAGTATTTCGTAGAATTTTTAATGTATTGTTATATTCTAATACTTAGGGGTCAAATTATTTGGCCTCAATGTATAGCCATCTTCTATCATCTATTTCAAGCTATTACAAATTTTTAGAATAGTTAAAATGTCACACACTAACAAACTCTTAGGGCTGATGTCAATACGTACAGTTAGAGTAGGTATTAAAAAACCATGCAATTAATTTCAAAGTTCGAGATCATAGATTTATTTCAATAATTGAAATGTAGCAAAGTGTTTTCTGCATATCTCCCCTGAAAAACCTTAATGTATCTATAAAGTATTGTAAGAGAGAGCCACATAATATACACCTATTCTAGGTGCTTTCCCTTCCCACTTATTCTTCCCCATGTCTATGTTGGTGGAAATACACAAGGTTGTTTCACATCTAGAAACTTTAAATATGTATATTTAGTGCTGCTTAGACATACAGTTGGCCTTTCTTTGTCCCTCAAATAAAGAACAGACTTCGTGCTCTGATAATTTTCTTCAGATATTTTTTGTTCTCTTTAGATCTTCTCATATAAAACATACTCTTTTATTTCTTTGGTTTAAGCAATAAAACCATAAAAGCTACCAAAAAGTAGTTAATGGTTCTTGTATGGGTAGATTCTTGTTTTTCTACAGTCCTTGGCACTTTACAGGAGTTATGCAGAATGATATATCTGCAAGTGCATCACTGCAGCATTTTACAATATACTTCCTTATTTACAGTTTTACCAATATACATCTTTATTTACCTGTGTTATAAGCAGAGTATATATACTGAGGCTGCAGGACTTAGAGAAGAAATGCCAGTCATAGTATTTATTTGGTGTCATCTTTCATGTGGAAAGACTTTTATTGTTCCCTTGTGTCAATGCAATACTTTATGAAGCTATACATCACTTCCATGGTCCTGAATCATGTTTAGTCGTTTCTTACAAATCAAGTCAGTAATAGCTATAAACCCCCATCATTTAGCGTCCAGCTCAGTTCACTCATTTCAGACCGCTACTGGCCTCTGAGTTAATTATGGAATGTTTTAAATCTTTATTGCCTCATTTATGCTGTAACAGGGTAGGTAAGGCTATAGGGGAATTTGCCTTTCTCCAGCGGAATTTAAAACTGTAGGATTGCAGCTGTATATGAATGTTGTAAGTACAAACTCCATGTGTGTAGCTCTATCCCCATGAGATCACAGGGATTTTTAGTTCTGGACAACCTGCCTGTCTATTAGCCATATAATCTCAGGATGCTTGTAAAGCTGTTGAGTTTCCTCATCAAATGACCTTGTTCACCCCAGTTCCACCCTGTCATTGGCTGCTACTTGGAAATATTTCACCCTTTCCCTCACTTCTTGTACTGACCCCATGCTACCAGCACCTGTATAGCCTTACCAGTATAGTTGCACGCCAAAACCGCACTGACTCCCCTGATACAGTCTCCCTTGGTGACTCTAAAGAGGCTTTAGGTGTGAGGTTAGCTCTGGTCTTTGCTGAAGGTAAATGCTAGCTAAAATTAGATAGCTGATTGCATGCCCTTGTTTTCAATATGTGCTAGCCTGCCTTCCCTTCCTTCACACTCCACAGAAACACGTAGTGCCTGAATCATTGCTTGCAGAGAAGTATTATTAAATACTTGCTTTATTTGAATGGTAGAATTTAATTGGTGTAGAAACCAGCTATTATTTATCTGCTAAAAAAAAAATAAAGTGTTAAAAATAACCTATGGATAAAATTCAGAAGGAGCTGAGCGGGGAGTGTGACAAATGTTATTCTAGTTACTAGCTTAGCAACAAAATTTTAGGGCTAAAAATCTGATACTAACTGTGAATGTAACTATGGGTAGGTGGGTCACTGCTTTCACAAAAAACCCTCCGATGTACATGGTAGGTAGGAGTTCAGAATGTGGGACACAGCTTTTGTTTACTTGTAGACTAAGGCTTTCCCTCTTGGTGTAAATTAATTTAAATAAACATCTAATAATTACTGTCCTGTAAATACTTCAAATTCAAAACAGGAGGCATTTAAAATAAAACAGAACTGAACTCCAGACCCAGCCTTTGGGTAGCCAGCTGTATGCTTATGCCAGCATTTGACTTTGCTGTACTCTATCTGAATGCTTTTGTATGGGGGCTCAGCTTTCTTAAAACACTTTTGGCCAATTTAATCTTGGTTGAAAATATAACCAGCAGCTCTGTGATGTCTGAGTTGGCTGCAGGGAAGAAGCCAGTTCTTGGCTAGATACTACTGATAGGAGGAAGGTTAGGTTTCATGTGTGACAGTGCTCTCCATATATTTAAGGCATGATCATTCAAAAATCATCATGTCTAATTAATGATTACTAGTTAAGCATGTCCTGATCACTTCCAAAGGTAAATGTGGAATTTGGAAGATGATCTTATTTTGATTCCATGGGTTTTAAATATGTCTCCTGACAGAAGAATGGCTGGTCCTTGCTGAAGCTTGGAAAGGAGTGAAATTAACCCAGTCATATCTGGATTATCATGTTTTGTTTTCCACAACTTTGATGAATGATACTTCATACATTCCGGCCACAGAACAAGACCAGAAACTGTAGAGACGTAAGCAGAAGCTCCTGCTGCTCTTGTGATTTTGTTATTGTCAGCAGCAAATCAAAAGCCAGGTGAGGAAGCAAAGCATCAACAGTATATATAGTAAGTTTTCCTGGTATGTAATTAATTCTGTTAAGAAAAATGGACATAATTCAAAACAATCTGAAAATTGAAACTAGTTACAGTTTGAAAATATATTTCCTTCTAACAATTTTCATTTCAGTGTTAAAATAATAAAAATAACACTAATAATAATAGTAACAATAATAATAATATTAAAAACCTACAGCTGTGTGAGGCAACCGCTTAAGTTCTGCTTTTGGGTCATGTGCAATGTTGAGCACATCCATGATATTTTCTAGCTCCAAACAATAACAGCTTAAATTTGAGATATTTAGCTACCTATTTCCAAGTTTTCTGTCTGCACTCTGTCGTTGCATTTTCTCATATCAGCAGATTGCCAGGAGCAATATTGGTAGATTAGTTTACAAGTGGATGCAGTATATTGTTATAGTTGCTTGTTTTCTCTCAGTTCTGAGAATTATTGTACTAATTTATTGTTCAATAAGGAGAACTTACAGTTCATATTGGGATTTTATAGAGCTGCTTCAAAGCTAATTCAGTATTTTTTTCATGCTGGACTGGACATTGAAAAGGCTATTGATCTTGAATGATTTTTTCTCTTCTAGATTCTCTTAACAGTGTTTTCCCTTTCCAGCATTATCAGATATTTTTTGATACGTGCCAAGGGAATTTACCCACACTGTTTTCTAATAGGTCACAGATTGGATTTCTTCCCTACTAAAACCCAGTAGAAAGCAAGTCTGAGCTTTGGCCTAGAGGAGAAACGAAGAAACCAACAACACCCGCCCTCCCCAAAACAAATAAAGAAACAAACAAGGCCCTCTCACTCCTGATTTACTGTTTTCTGTGTTCCAAGAAATTAATTTGGAAAAGGCTTCCTACTCCTACTCAGCTGAAAGCAAAAGTATTTTCAGTTTATTTTACCCCACAAAGATATCTGTACATGTTACAGCTATTAGTCTATGGGTGATGTATCACTCCCCAAAAAAAGCCTTTTTAGAACATCTTTTCAGTGGAAGGGCCCTACTCTCGGTTAAAAATAGTGAAATATAAAAGTCAGAAGATGATATTGCTTAAAGTTTATATGTATTCACTGTTTACAATTGCTACAGGTAGATAGCTTTCATTTTGCTAATGAAATTTTTCATTTTCATTTTGCTTTCAGAACTGTGTGGAAAAAAGATTAATGTTTGTATGACTTTTTCAGAAACATGAAGTAGAAGATTTCTTCCTTCAGGAAGAAATATTATCTTTCATAATAGTAAGATTCAAAACAGTATCTAGATGTCAGTAATTTGGAGAGACAAATAAAATAAGAAATAAAAAAAATCCTGAATTACAAAGTCTCAAAAGAGCATGAACAGGAGTGATAAGCAACATCTAAAGGCATTGGAATATTGGTGACAAGCCATGGCTCAGTATTTCAATTTATCACTGATACTTTCTTAGAGATACGCTTTCTCTACTTCTATTTCAACTGTTGCGTATCTGAGCGTCTGAATAATTTTCAAGTTTTCTGTTTCACTTTCCTGAAATCAAATATGCATTTAATTAATTCTGAAATATGTACAGAAGAGATTTATTTTGTATACAGTACTGTAGATTCTTTATTCAAAGAATGTCAGAATGTTTATTAAAATGGCATGTAGCTGAGCATTAGGTTTGAACACACTCTAGTAAAACAGCGTGTTACTGAGCACAGCAATCAATCTAAGGTAATAGATTTAGTCTTTCCTCCAAAAATCATCACTGAGTAAAAGCCAAGATATAAAAATGTAGTTAATCTCATGTAAAAAATGCTTCTAAATGGGTCAAAACTAGGCATAACCAAAAAATGACCCAGTTCTAAAAGATACAAGCTGACATATACAAAATAGAAGCTTTGGAAGAGCACAGCAAGTGACCACAATCCCAAAACGCACAAAGATGGCTCAGGCAATATCCACTGTCTCAAGTCCAGTATAGACTATAATAACACATTATCAGGTTGGTTGTGAACGTTTTCAACTTGCCTTATTTCTCAGAGAAAAGATTGGCCTAAGGACTATGTGACCTTTTTGTTCTGTGGGAAGCAAAGCTAATCTGCCTAAACTTCAACACTGCTCTAGTGGCCTATTCAACCACCACATAGTTGAAACATGAGGTAGTCTGGAACACAGTAGGGAGAACACAAAGATGATCCCTTACCCCTCTGGGGTCTTCCTTCATGTATCCCATACACTTTCTATAATAGTTCTGGAATTGCTTGTGGGGTGAAGCCTTTAAATGCTAAATTGCATGGATGGGGGGTGTGTGGGTGGGGGCGGGGAGTTTATTGCAAGTGCAAGTTGAAAGAATTGTATGTCAGTCTCTCATTAACTCCTTTGTGACGTAATAGGTACACAACTTCTATTCTAATGCTCAAATTTCTCAAGTATAAGAGTAACATGTGAGGCCAGGTCTAGAATACTGTACCCATTTTTGAATCTCTAAGTTCCAGGTGTATGTGGGGAAGGGGCTGGCTGGAGAATCAACAAGGTAGTCAGAAGCCTAGATCATGTGGCCTACAAAAGATAGAGCTGGGATTTTGTACAGCAAACAAGTAGTTAAAAAGCAACCTACTAGCCTATAAATATTTTAAGGAAAGTTGCAAAAATGACGAAGCCAAACTCTAGGTTCTTGGTAGTTCAGACAGTGTAACAAGGGACAGTGGCCAGAACTTGCATCTTGGGAGCTTCAGGTTGGACATTAAATAAATAAATCCTGCAGGATCATGCAACACTACAACAAGTTATACAGAGAGACCATAGAATCTTCATCCTTGGAAGATGTGAAGAAATGGTTTTGAGTGATTTATTTTTAGTATTTTTCAAGAAAATAAAACTCAAAGACTTTCAAGCAAAGACAAAACTGACCTGACCTAGCATTGGTGATAATCCTGCTCTGAGTGGGATGTTGGATTAGATGACTTCCAAAGGTCTCTCTCAAATCATCTTTCTGTAATTTTGTAGGCACTTCTGTTCTAGAAGCCAGTTTTATGTAAATTCCACCACAACCTTATATGGAAGACCTACCACAGGTCTTTCAGCCTGTGCTAAAATAATTCCCAGCACTTGTGTGTTGCTTCCCAGAGAGTAAGGCCAGCTGCTTTGCCAGAGTTTCTGGTGCATTTTCTTCTTTAATTTAAAAGTCAAATTTTAAGACCTTTCTTTGGAGGCAGTAACCAACCAATGACATTGCATAATCTTCCCTCCTGCAGGAGGAAGAACTTGAAGGAAGAAGAACTTTTGAAGACAGAACTACCCCTTTCTAATAGCTATGCCCTTACTGGTATTATCTGAAGAATCAGAAAATTACTTTATAAAACTTTCTTGGTATCACCCTGTGGGACACCATCGAATATAGGAAAATTTGTGCCACTACTGCAAAATATAAATTGCATTTCAATGCTTCACCTCTGAGATTCCTTGGCAGCTGACATTTATTTGTTTGAAGTAGTTTTTCTATTTGTTTTCAATTCAATTTACTGTTATGTGTTAGTATTTTAAGATGATTATCTCCTTCCCTAAGTAAAACTTGAATAACATTTATCAGCTTAATTTTAGTTAAAATGATTCAATCACTAAGTTTCAATAACAATAAAAGAAAAAACTGCAGTGATATCACTGTTGTTTTAGTTTATATGGAGTAGAAATAATGTATATTTTTAAATATATTGTAGCAGTGTATAGTATGAAAACAACTTCCACCTCTTTCCCAGGCAAATGCACATAAGAAAATAGTCTATGGATATAAAAGTGATGATGAAAGTCTGAGGAAGATAATGAGATTTTTTTTGTTCAATGAATGCTGAAAATACTGTTCTGTTAGCCACTGCAGAACTATTGCCAATTTCAACATTTTTTAGTTTTCCACTAGGGTTATGGGTCCCTGTAGGGTTGAAGTGTATTGATAATAAACCTAATTTTTTAGTAGCCTTTCACAGACCCCTGAAAAATAATCCATCAATCCCAGGGAGCTGTCTGAAGTAATGTTGGGATAGGTTAATGTGCTCAGAGACACACACAAACAATTTGGACTGTAAATACAAAAAATTGACATACTCTTATGCGGACTTCATACAGCATCTCGTAAAATAGCTAATTGATCCATGATTATTTTCAAGTACCACTTCAATGAAAATTAAAAAAAAACCCAACCTATAATTATAGTCAAATAATACATATGTTTGTGATATAGCTGTATTTATAAAGAAAATGGTGAGAAAATTAAATTGAAAGATCTTACTTCTTGCCTATAGAATCTCAGACCCAAGTGTCTATGTGTATACAGATATGTAAATGCAAACCTAAGAGATTCTGTAATTGAGAGTTTTTAACTTTGAAGATATTATTTTTGTTTTATTATTATTATTATTATTACTGAGATTTAAGACTTGCATCTACTGGATCATTCTGAACTTTCTGATTATTATGTTGCTTGTAGTGTAACCCATATGGATGCTAGCTAGGAAAATTATTTTATTTATTTTGTAAATATGTCTTGATATTATCTAATGGAAAGGTGTTGGAGAGATGAAGAGCATAGTTTCTTTATACTTTATAAATGGTTTATTGAAAATAATGTAAGGAAGATGCAAGGAAGGACAGCTAATACCAAAGAACTTATGAAAATTTTGTGAAACATTTGACAGATGCACAGTACTGAATTGTTTTATCCAGGCACAAAGAGGAACTTCAGTGTCTTTCTGTCTATGAGAAACATATTGAAGTCTAATAAAAATGATTATTTTGAGTCAGAATGTTTGAGCCAACTCAACTATATAACGTGAAAGCAAGTCTTTTATACAACAATCCTTGAAATAAAAGCAAATGGAAGGGAACTGTTAATTCTTGTCAGTATCACTAATGTTGAAAATACTACCATTTTCTCTAACTATGGGATCATAATCCATACTAACATATATATTAGCTTAAGCTGAATGGGGAATTATTAGGCTTCATGCATGTAGTCTATAAAATCAGCATTACTTTGTTACTGGAAGATTATGCAGTCTGATTAATGGAAAAGACCCAACTGGACTAAACACATTATTTTATTGGCTCTTTACTTAGCAGCCTGCAGTGGACAGGCATCTGGACTGCATTTGAAGTACAACTGAATGGAACCTAGCTTAATGAAAACCCACTGAGTAAAACATGAATGTCACAAAGCACAGTACAGAACAGTTAGTGTATTCAGCACCCATTGATTGCTTTATAAATCAGTAAAGGAATGCCTGAAAATAAAAACAATCTGAAAATACATTTCCTGGCCCTGCCACGTGGGTACTTCAATCCCTCTGTGCTCCAACATTTCTTTTCTGTGCTGGGTAAGAAGCTGGTATCTTTCCCTGGCATCTTCATCTGTGAGGTCTGTAAGCATCTATGTGTTCTACTCCCATTCTGACAAATCCCTCTAGCACAGGACAATCTCTCATATGTTTTCTAGAGGTCCAGACAAGCCCCAAAAGAGCTGCACAGCCTGTATTTTTACTGGACCAAAAGAGACAGGATGAGAATATCATATGGATCATAGAAGATGTGAACCTGGACTAGGGACTCCAGCAGTAATAAATCTGTGGAGCATTGAACCTGTCTTATTCCATCAATGACATTTTTTTGGTCAGCAGGGGGGTCAGATCTGTGTTGTAGTTCGCAAACATGTCACCATATGTTCTTGCCATTCTTTCTAAGCTGGAATCTCCCTAGTCAGGCTGATTTCACCTGTACCTCTCCACACCTCCCAACACCATTCCAGCCTTCTGACACAAAGCTTCCTTAGGCATATGAATGGGCTGAGATCCAGCACAAGCAAATCAATATGGAGTAGCGCAGGCAACTTCCTAGTCATCTGCGTAATACTCCTAACTGTATACATCCCACCCATCTTGTGCAGTTACGTATAGACTGTGGAACGTGCACACAAGGCCAAAAAGCTCAACCAGCCGTGGACCCTGCAGTCAAGAGCGCCACATTCTTGCTTTTCCTCACAAGGGTTCCTCTGTGGTTTTCAACAGTTCAGAGCCTTGTGAGTAGCAGTATGACCTGGAGTTGGATTCCTCTTTTCACAGCCTGAAATCTTTCATGCTTCTGCAAGCTGTACACCTATAGCATTGTGAAAGTACAACCAATTTTATTACGTCTTCAAAAGAAGCAAGATTCTTCTGAATATTTTAGCAGTCACACTTTTCTGCCTCCCAGCAATTAAGATGTAAAAGTTTAACTTCAAAATTAGATAATAACACTTTTAGATAATAACCCTTTTTTTTTTTTTTCCCAAGTCTGCTGTTTTTTTGGGTGTGGGGGGGTTTTTTTTTTTTTTTTTTGTGTGTGTTTTTTGTGGGTTTTTTTTTCCCTTTGAATTGGTTGTGCACGTACTTCTGCAGTTTAGGCTTTGAATGACCTTGGCAAATGTTCATCTGGGGCAAACAGCCTGTTAACATGACAATAATGTTGACCTTGAACTAATTCCTCTGCAAGAATGCAAATTGGAGACGTTCACATGGAAGTGAAAGAAACAATTCAGTTTTACATTGTTTTCAATTGCTTAACACCTGCTGTTGGGTCTAGTAAAACAGATTAAAACGACAGTAAGATACAGCAGGAGAGATCTTAGGTCAGAGTTGTGAAAACAACTGATGTTTGTTTGTTTTGCATCAAAAAAAATTATCATTTCCACCACTGAAGACTGTTGATAAGCACCCCTGGGGCTTTTGGTTGTATAAAATTAATCATTCTGCATGATGTCATATAAAGAAATTATTGTCCCTCATTGTTGATTTGCATTTAAAGGCTAATTGAATGTGGGTTGGGTTTTTGTTTCTTTTTTTTTTTGTCAAGACAATTTATTAGATAAATATGGTAGAGTTTTCTTAAATCTGTGTGTATTCTTTCTCAAAGTAACAGAATGATTGATAAAAGTATTTCAGAAAAAACAATCCAAACTTTCATCATAGAAATAAACAGGGGTAAGGAATCACCATAGTATTTCCTTTCATTTCAAATTATCTTTCACAATCAAATATGAATAAAAATGAAACCACAGGCATCTTGCCAAACATTCTGTATCTATTGTATTCATAAGAATTGCTTTTCATACCTCAGAGTGTACGTATAGAACTTAGCAAATAAAGGCAATCCATAGCAACAGGGAAATGGAGGGAAAGGGAGTGAGCTGAAAGAACAAATGAAAGCAATGTGTACTTCCATGTATCTCCCTTCGTACAGGTCTTAATTCACAGAAGATGCTGATCCTGCCTCAATTTTTTTTTTTTTTTAAATATCCCAGATGCTAAATGAACATTATTAAGGACACTATAAACTTCCAAAAACATTGCATATAGATTGAGTTGTTCCTCTAATAAGAAATGGATATTACAAGTCTGGGGAAAATCTGAAGATGTGTGGTCATGTAGTTCAGAATGCAACTAACAAAGTTGTGAAAATTGTACAGTGTTCTTTGAATTATACCATTTTAGGAGCTGTTGTATGTTGATAGCTAATGAGAAGTGAACCCTAAGGAATTATAGCATTTTCATGCCTTACTCTTAGACTGCTGGAGACAGCTCCATCTGCCTTGGTGCTTCTTTGATCTATTGCTGACGCTCAAATGAAACTCTGCTTGATGATTTGAAGACTGAGGCTTCATACTGTTTTGAGGGAATTATGAATAAAGATACCCATGTATGCAGTGGAAGTTGATAGCTAAAAGGTATGTCTTTCTACTCAGTGAAATTCAGTAAACTTCACAGCAGCCAAGGAGAAATAGATATTCCTTCACTTTTTCTGCAGTTATTAATTCATATTCTTAATGACTGTGGTCATGGATTCTGTCTCCAATTGTTGTGTTTTGGGAGAGACATAAAACATGAAAGACCATAATACAAGAATTGCTTTTAAAGGTATTCTCACAGCATGAATCTCATAGGAAGCATTTTAAGAAAACACACGTTACCTTTGTGTCATGTGCCACCACTACAAATTTTCTCACAGGGTGTGTTTAGCATATGTTGATTTGATTAAAATTTTAGCTTGACAAACTTAATACATGTCTCTTTCAATGATGTTCTAATGCTATTTTACTTGTTGTAATATAATCAATTAACAGTATAATAGCTGGAGCTAAAAACAAAAAGGCAAAATGACATACTAAATTCATCAAGTTCCTAAAACAGAATACTTTATATCTGTTTTTCTGGAGTCTCATTTTGACTCTTCTGGTCCAATTCTGAACAGAAAAATCAGTTTTTAACATTCAGATTTCCCCTGAAACAAATTCTATTTTCCAACTATTTCTATATATATGTAAAATTGTTCTTTAGATTTCTGTTCGGAGAGTGGAATGGCATATGAAAATTTCACATGAGAATATCTGGGGAAATCATGATATATTCTTCAAGCTGAAAAAAAAATCCTCAGTTAATATGTTATGCACTGCAAAGCATTTCCCCACTGCTAGTAATATATTTTTTTTTTTTAATGATGAGTTGGAAAGGAAAGTTTCTGAAGATTTTCTTGCTTCTGCTGGACAAAGACAAACAGCACACTAGCCCACTGGGTCTAGCACATGAAATAACCATAGAAATAAGCCTTGAAGTCATAAGGTCATTTATTTTAAATTGTTTTCTTTACCATACTTTAAAGAAAGAAAAAAATCAACCTTACCTCCGGTGGTGGAGGAATGCTAAAACTTTCCTAAAGCTGACTTTGTTTTCACTGTATGGCAGTTTGAGAATTATACATACAAGGAAACAAATTAATGATTTTATATTGTGTGGATTGAATATTTCTTTATACTGACCTGAACCAAGGGTAAGACTATTGAAATTGATTAAATCGTGAGGTATTTTTTACTAAAAGTAAGACAACATTTTTACAAAGGCAAGTAATTAGCAGAGAGATACAAACCTCTTCTTTTAACCTTTGTGTAATTTTCCATCCATTCTGATATTACAACCATGTTTTGTCCCAGTGCTCACACAAGCAAGAGTACCATATTGGAAGTGTGGTAGACTTTGAAAGGGTATATCTACAAACCTCCTTGAAAACAACCACTTTGATTAAAATCACCTGAGGGCCTCCTGTGGTTTTTTTTAGTGTAAATAGATAGTTAATTTTAGACACTTCAATATAAAACTATAAGTAAAAAAAGCAGAAGTGTAAACAAGCTATATTTCTCTTTGAGGGTCATGCGTAAGGAATAAAATACCACTACTCTTAGATATCACTAGCTGGATTTAATCCACATGGTGCCACATTTTAAGGGTCTCAGCCTGAGTAATTTAACTTTTTTTGGGAAGCTTTGGAAAGCTCATTTGCAAGACACTGTAAACTGACATGCTGCTGCTGAGGTACCAGTTGATGTCTTGTTTATAGTTTAGAAGAAGTATCATTTAACAGGTGATTCATTTTGTCTGCTTGTTCACATCATTTAATTCAATTGACCTGCAGCTATTGGAGGAAATAAGGGGATTGGGATTTCTCTTTGGCAATTCTGGCTTGGATATGCTTATACTGTATAATTCTAGCAGCTGGTAGTTAAGCACATATTGTATTATTCCCAAGAGTTTTGTTGCTTTCATTCTTTCATCCAATTTTTAAGCTCAGGAAAGGCAATACTAATAACTTCTGACTCAGTGTGCTATTAAATACTGTGTACCTTTTTTAAGCATGACTGAGGTGACATTTTCCTCTACCTTTAAAAATTATGTAATCATAGAAATAAATTCCTTATTTAATATACAAGACAATATCATGAGGTAATTAAAGGGTATAAAAGAACCAAAAGCCACAAGAATGTTATAATTCTGGATGTGATTCTAAACAGTAACTATCAATGGTCTTTCACTTCATCAGTCAGAAACCTTTTCATTTGCAGTTGGTTTTACAGTTCTATACACTGATAGATATTACAACTATCCATAACAACTTCTACCTATTAATTAATTGTAAATTCAAAGGGTCACATATGGTGGCAAATGGTGTGACTTTAATTTCCAAGCATGGAAGAGGAGAGGAGAGGAGAGGAGAGGAGAGGAGAGGTAAAGTATTTCCCAAAAACTCAAAAACCTGCTTTTAAGCCAAAATTTAGATGAAATATGCTTCTGCTTTCTTTTTTTAGGATGTAGATTTACATCAGTGTTAGGTCTGTGTTAAAAAGCCAAATGTCTTTTCTATTGTTAGATTATTTTGACAAAGAAAAAAAAAAATAAGTAGAGACACTCCTATGTGACTATCTAGATTTTCGGTGACCACCAGAAGTTTCTGTATCAGCAGAGTCACTTACTGATCCAAAAGATATTTAATGTAGACATAGCTTGCACTACGTTCTCTGAGAGTGCGATGATTAAATGCCTGCAAATCAGCCAGCTGACCAATACAGCTCTGACCGTCCTTCTGTGTCAACATCAGTCATTCAACCTGGGCAGCTCTCTGGGCACAGCTGACAGCATCTCTCAACAGAAAATCAAGCCTGGAGCTTTGGCTTCCATCCCTGCTACGCAATGATTTCTTTTTTTTCACTGTGGAAATGGCTTACTTTCTGCTATTAAGTCTGGTTTACTGCCATCCTAGGAGGATGTATGGAAAATTCCTATGTATCCCCTATGGAAATATATTACCAGTTTATTATAGCATTTCCTCACACACATTTTATTTTCTTAGACCCTCAGGGGAAGAATTGCCTTACACTGTTCTCAGGAATTTAAAAACTCAATTGGATCTGAACGTATTGTGTTCTAACACTAAGTTGATCATTCATTTGATTGTCATTTAGCTTCTGGAAGTGATACATGGTCACTGTTCTTATTCCTTGCTAAAATTTGGTGAATAAAACTAATGAAAAGTAACGTAAGGATACTGACTGCAGATTTCTGCAACCCTCAATGAAAAATGTCAGACAATCTGGAAAGTTAAGAATAGTTAAGTATGTATTTGATTGAGCCAAATCTGGACACTTTTCAAGAATATGTGTTTAGGGCAAAGTAATGCACAAAAATAAAAATAAATTAAAACTATTAATAAGTTAAATTATAATATCCTTATTTTCGTCATAGAAAAATGAGCTCCATCTTACATTCCAGACAATATTGAGCAGTGTAAGGGCACTGTAACAGACTATTTAGAAGTATGGGCACAAAAGTTTTTGAAGAAATTATGATTCTTCAGGACATGTTTCAGTGTATATTGCTTTCTGTTACAGTTTCCACAGTTAGAGAAAATAAGTCAAGAGGTCTGTGGGCAAGTAGTATCCCACAGTATCCCTCAAGATTGGATGGGCCTTCCTTGGGCCTACAAGAATGCTGAGGAGGACTTTTTACAAGGGTCTGTAGTGACAGGACAAGGGGTAACGGGTTTAAATTGAAAGCGGGGAGGTTTAGGTTGGATATCAGGAAGAAGTTCTTCACAGAGAGGGTGGTGAAGCATTGATTTCCCAGAACAGTTGTGGATGCCCATCCCTGGAAGTGTTCAAGGCCAGGCTGAATGAGGCTTTGAGCAACCTGGTCTAGTGCAAGGTGTCCCTGCCCATGGCAAGGGGGTTGGAACTGGATGATCTTTAAGGTCCTTTACAACCCAAACCATTCTATGATTCTAAGATCATGGGCAATTGTCTAAACTATGTAGATAACCAGTTTAAGTAGACTTTTTACCCAGACATTTCTAAATACATGCAAAATTCACTATGTCACTCATGGTAGGAATTCATCCTAGCAGTAGAGCCAGCTGGCAAAACTCAACTTCCACTGATCCAGAATATGTTACTAGTGATAAGACTGCAATTCTGATGTGACTTCATTTCAGTGTATTGATCAAGATTTGTAAGAGTTTACATGAGTGTAACTAAAGGAATGTTAGAAGCAGAAAAAAGGAGCCATTCAAAGGTTTGATTGATTTATGTGTGGTTTGAGGATCATCAAAAAATGAAAATCCTGACAGATTTCACACCCTTGGTGTAATAGTTTTTCAGTATTTGTTTCAGTGGTCAACTGACCAGAGGTTGACTGTATAAGAACTTTGACAATATTCAGTCTATATGTTGAACTCTATACATTTATGTAGATGACACACTGTCTTCAGCCAAATTTCTTTAATTTTTTTATTGCCTGAAATGAAAAAAAGGCTTTATAATGCAAAGTATCAGACAACCTTATGATCAGGCAGCAGCAATAGCCTGCCAACTGTATTATTTTTCAGATGAGCAGGCTTTGTTAATTCCCAGTAGGCTTACTGAAGAAATGATCTGGGGGGAGTCATTAAACTCTACTATCTTTCCAAAGTGAAACTGAAGGTTAATTAATTCTGCAAAAGAAGTTCATGATTATATCTTACAGAATATGAATAATTATCATACTAGTCTGTTTTTCTTGATTTGCATGAAGTGTATAAAATGATCTTTTACAAAGAATGATACAGAAGATTATTTTTCTAGTTATATAGTAGTATAATTTAATAGCATTTGTTTAGTAGATTTGCCTTATATAATATTGGAAGCTTTGAGAGGTTAGAGCTAGACTGTTTGATTATGTGTTTGTTGATCCAATGTCACAGTATGATATATATATATCTTATATCCATGCAAGTTATTTCTCTATATAATTTATGTGATGACCATCAGTCATGGATTAGTGAGGTAGATTACATATGTTTGCTTTTGTCATCCTCTAGTGTGCTTGTTGCAGTTTGACTAAACTAATGACCTTTACTATTTTTTCCACAAAATAAAATATCTTTATCATTCTTTTTTATATTCCTTACTGAGAAAGAAGTATCTATTCTCTTACTAAAATACTATTAATTTCTAGCAGAAAAAGAGGTAAAAGAACACTAAACACCACCATGAAGTGAATGGCTTCTTTTCTCGGTATCAAAATATAATCCTACATCTACTAAAGCATGACTTTAAGCCTAGCTAAAAGGTGTTAAAATCTGTTCTTGATCACATTAAAATGGCAATGAGGACAAAACTGGCTACACCAGAGGGTCAGATGTTGGCTGGGTGTTCACTGTTATTTCTCATTACAGAGGGAGCAGTAAGGTTTCAGATCTGAAAAAACAGGTGGGTACTATGAAGCAAGCAATTTTAACAACGTCATAGTTAAGTCAAATTGTATAATAAATATCCAACCTGATAATTAGGGCTCTTTTTAGAGAAAGTTATTTTTACCTGGGAAGAGTGCTTTAAGCACAATGTAACGCCCCCTGTTGTCAGTGAGTTTGAAGCACATGCTTTAGTGGTATGCTGAATTGAGGTGAGCCCATGAATAGCCTCTTTGCCCTCATTCTGGGTCTTTGCAGGTAGGATCTGCCTCACAACTTCCACTTGAATGTGCAGATCTTAGTTTCAGCATATTTTGAAGGAGTTTACAGAAGTTTTCAAGGCCAGAAGGCATCAGACAGAACACAATTATCTTTAAAATAATAGATTTCATTATACTGCATGTTTTCTGGCATCTGTTTGTCTGTCACCTAAGATGTGAGGTTTAGGAAGCAAACAGATAATCCTCAGTTTTCCAGTGCTAATTTCTGACAAAATAAGACTAGCTGGTAGGTACTTAGTAGCTGCTAAGGCAAAGGCATTGGTTTTGCTTTATTTCTCAGGGAGAGTGGGGGAATGTGTTTTCAAAGTATTTTCAAGGAGTTTCAAGTCAGAAAAACAATCATCATTATGGAACATTGTTCTTTAAAATTACAGTAGACAGAGCACTGAAGAATGTAGTAATGATTCCTATTCATTCTGTAATTGGACATTTTTACCTTATTCTGGACTTCTAAAGTGTAGAACTTTCTTTCAGGTACACGAATATCAAATGAGAAATAATTCCTTCAGTATCAATAGTATTTATGCAGCAAATTGCATAGTGTAATTCATCTTGCAGTTAGGTTTGTGTCATTCACTTTTAAGAAATACCATTTTCAGTGTAACCAGATACCAATGTTTGGTAATTTATTTATCTAAATTGGCTTTTAACAGACACTTTTCCAAGATAATAAAGCAAGACCATCCATGTTTGTGTCATGTTCCATTCCTTGAGTGTTTTAGGAATATACCTCACCAAAAGGCATATTTTGAATTTTCCAATGATGACTGTGCCAAACACTGAGAGAGGGAACCCTTTAATCACAAAAAAGAAATTGATTGTGCTCAGTAAGTCTATGAAGATATTTTTCACATTCCCAGATGGTCTCTTGGAATAACTGGTCTTAATTACAACCTTTTCAGAAATAAAGGCTGTGTGTTATATTTCCAAGTACCCTGGCAGATTAATATTAGTTATTTTGGGTTATAGATAATTCACCTTTTGGCGAGAACAAAAATGTTTGTAGTATACATTTAAGAGCTTCAGAATTCACAGCCTAAAAATTAGGCTTAATAAGAATATCCACTTATTAGTACAGAAGACTACAGAACCACATAGTTCTGTAAAAATACATAGTGCTGTGTTCAGCAGCACGTGAGTTTGTAGGATTGAGCTAGGAAATCTTCTGGCATGAGTCAAAAGTTTTCCTGTGATCTCACTGGACTTTCATACTGGCATTAAGGTCACAATTCTGAAGACATTTACAATCGATCTTTATTTTGGATGGATGAGCCATGCACATATTAATTGAAAATGTTCAGCTTCTTGTCTGCTCTTTGTCCAACTGCCTATTCTCCTCTAGTTTCAATACAAGTTTTGACCCTCTATAATTGTATTCAAAAACCTATTCTCACTCACCCACCTTGTTCCCAATCTCTTTTCTTGGTGTTTCTTTATCACAAGAGCTGCTTGGACGAAAGCGTGGATTCCCTATAGCACAGTGAACTTGTGCATGTTTTCTGTTAACACTTGTATGAATCAACATCCTCTTTCTTTTTCACTGGGCTTATCTAACCAGTATTTTAGTTTTCACGATTTGAAGTGTTGGTTTGTAAAATTCACAGATAGAGTGAACTTGCCTCTTTCCTTCTTTACAGTAAAAATACATAATTGATTGGAAGCAATTTTGTTCGTTAGTGCTTTTAGGCTGATTGCAGAACAAAAGAGGAAATGTGTGACTTGCCTACTTGTGGTATCTCGAGAGAAAGGTAGCTGCTCCTTTTGTTGTCCTTTTCTTGAACATCACTGACTGCTCTTAAGTGAGCTATAAAATGATGATACAATTGCGCACACCAGTAATACAATCAAGCTGAAACATTTCTCAAGGGCAGCTCTTCATTAAAGGTAGGGCTCCCCGCTGCTTAAAGCTCTGTAAATGGTCTGCTCCACTTCGGGCAGTTATTGTTAGAAATGTTAGCTGAGAGTTTGCTTCAGCTGAAAAATGCTGCATCGGCAGATCCACTGTCGGATTGTGAGTCTGGGCCTTCCTTTATAGTTGAAAACAGATTGGAAGAGGAAAGGAACATTTCTTCCTGTGGACCCACTCTGCCCTCCTGGCAGGAAGCTCTTTGCAGCTGCACTGCTGGCCACCTGTGACAGCAGCGCTCAATAGCTGGATATCCTGTTGTACAGCTCAGCTTCTCAGCCCTCCAGGACAGCTATGTGGAAAGTAAATTGTGACTTTCCAGGGTTTTAAATATGCCAAGATCAGGTAAAAAAAAAAAAAAAAAGATGTTGGAACTCACCGAATCCCAAATCTTTTTGGCACACTGCAAATAACGCGCTCGGTTTCCAAGACATGCTCATGTGTGTCTGTAGGCATTCAAGT
This sequence comes from Eurypyga helias, assembly GCF_000690775.1. NCBI lineage: Eukaryota > Metazoa > Chordata > Aves > Eurypygiformes > Eurypygidae > Eurypyga > Eurypyga helias. Next base: position 72,033 of record NW_010258470.1, read on the forward strand.
GTGTAGGAGCAAGAGACAAAGATGTTCTACCTTGGCTATGGTTTCAGATCCTCATCAAGTTATTGAGGAGTTAACAGCTAGGACAAGCAACTAAATTGAGTAAACACCAAAACGAGCCACAGAATTCCAGTGTTTTGATGGAAAATCCAAATTGGTTCAAATAAGAATATCAATGAAAGAACCTCAGTTTTGGCCCTTCTCCACGCTTTTCTGCAGGGAAAGTAAAATCAGAGCATGTAATTCCCTCTACCAGAGACATGGGACAGAGAGAGAAATGAGATTTTAAAACAAAATCTGGAAAACCTTTCTAAGTATGAATCAGTTTTAGATCTTGGTGTATTTTGTTAAAGGTCTTTACACAGGTGAAGGCATTCTATGTATCCCAGGGCCTAAACTTTTTGCCTGAAAGGAAGAAGAGGGAAATAACAAGGCCAAGGGCAAGGTCCT
>NW_010258471.1:0-19056 GCF_000690775.1 Eurypyga helias
GCTGGAGCCGAGCCGCGGCCAGTGCCGCTGCCTTTGTTAGGCCCCTTCTGCCCGCTGCGGAGGATGATGAGAAGACCTCTTTTCTGCCCCCTGCCACGTCTTCCATTTAACGTGAAGAGTTGCGGTTTCAAATAAATTATTTTTCCTCCTAAATGAGACTAGCCTTCAGGGGAAACTTGAAAAAGCGGCTTCAGTGAGCCACAGTAGATAACTTCTAACAGGCGCTGCGGAAATTACATGTTCGCTTTGTCAAAGTTATGCCTTTCTGTTTCCTGGTTTGCTTTTTCTTTAATTGCAAAGGTAGAGATCCAAGGAAAAAGGATAATTTTCATTAGGTCCTGCGGGTTGCTCCTTACGCAGATTATCTTTCTAAAACCTTGAGGTGAGGATGCCTAAACAGAGCAAGCACTGCAAGTGTACGTGGTTTGCGTTGGGAGGCACGTCTCCCCAGGTCTTACACCAGTTCTGGTTCAGTTTGGGATCCTACGACTCTCGTAGTGGCTGATGAAAGTTGGTGGATGAAGTTCACACTGTTGGCACGTGCAGAGGAGGATGGGGGTTGTCACGCTGTGAATTGCAGTGCGTATCACATACCCCAGGTCTGCGTTTGTGCTGCGGGATCAGCCATCACTTAAATACTTGGAGGGATGCTCTGGTAGTTAAAGAAGTAGGTGGTACTCAAAAGAGCTGAGTGTGACTTCCAGCTCTCTATGGTCTTACCTGTCTGTGCTTTTAGCTCCACCTGACACGGAACTGTTTTTCCCTCCCTTTGTGTATTTACATCTCAGGGTGATGATGGTATTACACTTAATTAAGTTCCTACCCTTGACATGTGGTACTTGCCTATCATCTTAGATCAGTTGTGTTTGCATAGACTGCTCTCCCTGTCTTTGTTCCACCCCTTATTGTGGCGCAATTCTCTTCTTTGCAATCAAAACACTGTTCGGGTTTTTTTTTATGCCGCATCTGTTTCCTGCCATTACTGCTTCCCTCTGTTCAGACTGTGCTCAGTCTTAAGCTCTTCCTCCCCTGCATATCCTGACTGTGCACCCTTCTGCTGGCTTTGGCTGGGGTAGAGTTAATTTTCTTCCCGGTAGCGGGAGTGGGTCTGTGTGTTGGATTTGTGCTGAGCACTGTTGATGACACAGGGATGTTTTAGTTGTGGCTGAGCAGTGCTGACACAGAGCAAAGGCCTTTTCTGCTCCTCACCCTCCCCCCCAAAAGCAAGTGGGCTGGGGGTGCACAAAGAGTTGGGAGGGGACAGAGCTGGGACAGCCGACCCAAGGATGTTCCATACTGTATGACAGCATGCTCGGCATATAGAGCTGAGGGAAGAACGGGGACAGGGGGACGTTGGGAGTTACATGTGATGGAGCCCTGCTTTCCTGGGGATGGCTGAACACCTGCCTGTCCATGGGAAGCAGTAAATTAATTGCATGTTTTTCTTTGCTTGTATGTGCAGCTTTTGCATTGCCTGTTAAACTGTCTTTATCTCAACCCACCAGTTTTCTCACTTTCACCCTTCTGATTCTCTTCCCCCTGCTGTTGTGAGGGGAGTGAGCGAGGGGGGACTGTGTGGGGCTTAGCTGCCAGCTGAGGTTAAACCATGACAACTCTATGCGTTTGCTTACAAGCACTATTGATTTACTTAATCCTAGAACGTAAATTCAGATTCTAGTCCGTGGGGTCTGGACAAAAAGTCTGATGTTTAGAAGATGGGGGTTCAATGCTCATAGCTTCTCCGTGTCTGTCTTAGGCTAGCAGCAAATCAGGGGCAGCACCCTTGGGAGTCCAACCCTGAAGGTGTCATTCGGAGTTGGTGTCACTCTTCTGTTGAGAACGGGGAAGGGAAATGCACTTGTGGTTTTTCAGTGGGTTGTTTGCCGTTGGTGCCGGCATTGACGGAGGGGGAACGGGTGATTCGGAGGAGTTGCGGATGTGTGGTCCAAAGTATTTCGGACTTTCTTCTGTTCTCCTGTGGTTTCATTCCCTTTATGGGAAGGCTGGTTATGGTTTTTTGTTGTTGTTGTGAGCTGCCTGTTAAAAGTGCTGGGTACCCCTCACCACTAACTGAATAACAGAAGTGTGACTTCATGCACGTTGTGTACACTCTCTGAGTTTGTGTAAAAACACCCATTCCGCTTGCTGATCTGGTTTTAGTTCTGTACTTGACCGTTGCGAGGGTTTTCTTCCACAAACCTCTGACACCTCGGTGGAAGCGGAGAAGCAGCTGTTGGTTTTTCACCTCTAACTGTTTTGTGTGTTGCTTTTCCCCCTCTCCCCTTGCCAGGGTTCTGCAGTGCTCCAGGCAGCAAGTTTTGAAGCAGGATGGGAAAAAGACGCTGTGTTCCTCCACTTGAGCCCAAGCTGGCAGCTGGCTGCTGTGGGGTAAAGAAGCCCAAATTGTCTGGGAGTGGAACGCACAGTCATGGGAATCAGGCCACAACTGTACCAGGCTCCAGTTCAGGTCCTCTTCAGAACCACCAGCATACAGATGGGAATAATGGAAGGGAGAACGTATCTGACTTGACTTTGGGCCCAGGAAATTCCCCCATTACTCGAATGAATCCCACTTCAGGAGCTCTGAGCCCACTTACTCGGCCCAATGGAACTGCCAACAGCACCAAGAACCTGGTGGTGACAGCGGAGATGTGCTGCTACTGCTTTGATGTACTCTACTGTCATCTCTATGGTTTCCCTCAGCCACGACTTCCTCGATTTACCAATGACCCCTAGTGAGTAAATCCACGTGCGGGAGGAAAGCTGAGAAACCAGCACCCAGAGCTGTGGTTTGGGTGGGGAAGGATGAAGGGTTTCTTCTGGGGAGTGGGAAAACTGGTGTGCAGGGAGGGAGGGGGTGCGTTCGGCTGCTTGCTTTGTGTACCAGAAGCAGAAAATGATGCGCTGTAAGTGCACAAAAGAGTAAAAATGCTCTGTTTGTGTTTGTTGGTGGGGACGAGTGGAGCTTTGAAGAGTGGTCTTCAAGAGAGAAGATGCTCAGCTCTACAGAAAGAGCGCTAGGCAAAATATGAGGAAGTGTGGTGCTTCTTCAGCTCACAGCGCGATGTGTGATGTGAGATGTTGCATCCTTTATCAAGGAGCGCCAACCCACTTCCTGGTAATGTTCTGTACAAGTTTGCTCCCTTCTCGGGAAAAAATTACCTGTGTTGTGCCTCCCATAAAACTGTACTAAAAGAATGACTGAAACTGAAATGAGAGTTTTCAGAAAATGGTAAAATAATGTCATTAATTTGAAGAGGGTCGTGCTTCTAATGGCAGGCAGTAACTCGCAGAAGGGAGAAGGGGAGCGACTTCCTTCTGCCAAGCAAATGGAAAGGGAATAAAGTAAGAAATTGAAACAAGTTCCCGGCTCATCCTGAAATAACTGCTGTGCTGTTAAGAATTGTGCAAAGACACTCACAAGTGTTTTCAGCTGTCCAGGGTAATGGGTTTAGCAGGGAGGGGAACCCAAAACTTGCCAGTTGTGGCACTGAAAAACTGTTGCGGAGATGGAGCTAGGTGGGCAGTATGGGGAGCAGTGGAGAGTGAACTTTGAAGGACAATAGCAAGGTTAAGAAAGGAGTGTTGTGTATGAGAAGAAGCAAGGAGAAGAATTTATGAAGGCATTTCGCCTTGGCGAGTTTCAGCTGATGTTTATCTGAAGGTTGAACACGTAGGTGTGGAAATGTTAATGTTGTTAAGATGTTTGGTGGAAAAATTATATGGGGAAGATCAATGACAGCTACACCTTCTGACACTCCTCCAGGGGCCACCCTCAGAACAATAGATAAAATAGAAAGTTGTTGACATCCTTAATTTAAGTTAATGAATTTTAAATTGATGTAGAGGAACAATGGCTTAAACAGGTCAAGGACTTTTCCCGTGTATTGAATGTCTCTCCACCTTATTGGCTGTCAGTGTAGATGTAGGTTGTGCATCCATGCAGTTATTATCCGAGCAGGATTATGGATACATGTTCTGAATGCTGCTGCAGACTAAGCTGTCTGATATTACAAATACAAGTGAATGGAGAAATACTCTGGGCTATAATATAGAACAGTTCCAGAGACTCCCCGCACTGAAATATTTCTGTGATGCTTTCCATACCTAAGCTAAATGGGCTCCTTTTAGAAAATGATACTTTAGTCTGCTTATAAATAATAAGCAGAGAAAGGCATTGAAATTGAAAGGCATTGAAATTGAAAGGCATTGAAATTGAAAGGCTTGTCATTTGAAAGGCAAAGGGGTTTTATTGTTGTTCTGTTCTTAAGTCAATAAGATACGTTATTTTAAACAAATGTATTATTTTGGTGTTAAAGATTTCTGTCTAGATTTTGTTGCTGTTTCTGTTGACTAGTTTCAAAAAGGGTGTTTTTTTCTGGAATCTCAGCCATTTGAATTTTGTGCCCAAATGTGAAGAGTTAAAAATTATTCATTGGGCATTTCTGTGCTGATAATTTAAAAGTCCTTTGGGTCAGTACTCCAAAGCAAAACCAGCTCATCTGTGTTCTTCTGTAGGCAAATGCCTACCTGAATTCTCTTGTGTTTCAGCATTTATGCTGTTGCTTTTAGCAAATAGTTGTATGTACCCCAGGGGAAGGCTTGGGGCTTGCTGTCTCATAGAGCAGCACACAGGGAAGATCTGTCACACACAGCAACGTAATGAACTTCAAGCCAAATGTTATCAAACGTAAGAGTAAGCCAAGTGAAAATACATAAACAATTTGCATTGTTGTCCTTTTACATCGACATTAATTATGTTACAGAGAACTTTGAACGAGGCAAAGGTATATACCAGAAGTCTCTCTGCACAGACAGAAGAGAGACTTGTTGATGGAAGGAACAGAAAGATGCACAGGTCTGTCCCGACCTATTTCTCAGATAACAGATCTTTTAAATTGGTGCTGAATCCTAAAGTAAAGATAAGAGTAATCGTCAAGGTCAGGATTCTGCATAAACAGTGTAATAACATAAAAGTTACAGGGTTATGTCTTAAGAGCATTGTGAATCCCAGTTACCAGCTTGAGAGGATATGCACATGGACAACAGTCTTGATGGAAATTATGGAGTGTGTACATGCCTGTGGAGTAAGGGGACCTTACATACGTGTTAGCAATGACAGTCACAAATCAGTGTAGAGAAGGTGGTGTTGCAAGACTTGTCGTTGTCTTCTGAATTAACTTGGTAAATGAAGAAAATATTCCCCTCTGCTATTCAGGTTGCTGGAAAAAAATACAATTTTCAACCTGTATGTCATGCAAATAGTTAATTGGTTACTTCTTCCACTTTTGTACTCTAGTCTTTGATTATTTTTTTAATAGTAGGTATTTCAAACTGGTACTAAAACTACACCATGCAAGTTTCTACTTGCCATGCAAGAGAAATAAGAAGATACTGCATCATAAAATCTGTACTGTAACATGTTTTTTCCTAGTACAGGCTAAATTCTGACTTGAACAAACTACATTTTGCTACTTTAAAATTCCCTTTGTAGTTGCAGTTGGAGAAGCTAGTTTTTTTGTTGTTGAAATTCCCCTCCCAGCCTGGCAAACCCTCATCAAACACACCTAGGTAGGATGCTGTGGCTGTGGGAGAAATGGTTGCCATAATCTGCTGGGGATGTGACTGCAAAGTACCAGTAAGTGCTCTTGGGTGAACATGGGCAAAGCATTGTTGTGACTTTTCTCAGTACATCTGGGAAATACACTTTCAAGGAGGGGCCATGGAACAATTGACTTATTGTCAGCTGCACCTGCAGTTTGCTTAGTGCATGTGCTGGTTCAGTTAAACCACGGCAGTGCATTTATTCCTCAGATAAAGAAATGTCTTTTCTACAGTGCAGAACTTCATACATTTGTACAGTTTTGGTTTTTTTTAATGACTCAGTTGTTATGACCACAGTGAAAAAATATTTAAAATGTGCTTTAAAATATTTAAAAATATGACAGCCTTCTGAAAGTAATTAGCCTGGCCTTTCTGATAATCTCTCTTGTATTGTAGACACAGAAAGCTGTGTCACAGCTCAGTGGAAACATTTTTTTTTTTCCCTCCTTTGGAAGAGGAAAGAGGTGAATTGGAAATGTGAGCCTGCAGTTTGAATCAAAGAGAAGGAACTTACTTAAATTTGTATTCTCTCAGTGATGCTTTTCATTTTCTCCCTTCCTTTTTCTGTTTGAAGTGAGTGTCACATGGCCTAACTAATGATTTCAAAACTTTAATTAGATTAGGCTAAGTTTCCACTGAGCTTGTGACAGTAGTGTTTCTCAGAAATCTCTTTCACGGGTTTAGTATCTTTTTTTGGTAACCTTTCTAATGTATCCCCTTACGCTGTGTTTCTGTTTTCTGATTCAGCGTATAGTAGCTAGATGAAACTGTAGAGGAATGATATCCTGCAAGTGCCTTCAAGTGGTGTTGGAAAACTGGAACAGTAAATCCTCTGTCTTGGTCAAGCACCCCTAAGGTGGCTGATGGTTGCGGAAGAATGTTTCTGCTTCCTCTGTGAGCAAAGTACTTCACAGTTATCACTTAAAGGCAATTTGCTATTTTGGGTAGTGCTTCTGCCGTTGGTCACAGCTGGTAACTAGATCCCCACTGATGGATTTATGCTGTGACAGAGTTTTTTAATTCCATTGTTGCTCCAAGGGACATCACTGGCCGTGGCTTTATCACTATGGTTTAAATTATGTTCCAGCTACGTAGACATAAGAAGCTCTGTTGCCTGTATTTGCGAAATCACCCACGCTCCATGCTGGTTTTGCTGTCCTGACAGAATGTCTTAGTGGTTTTTGTAACATTTGCTGCAAAGATCTTGCTTACAGGAGCTTCAAGAGTTTGAGGAAAGTGTCTGAGCTCTGTTGTAAAATCAATTATTCTGTCCTCATGTTTTATAACTGTCAATGTTGTTTTAATCTTAGAAAATTATTTTCTTGACACTGCATGTTTTCTGTCATATTGCTTATCTTTTAAAGTTCAATAGAAATCCAGACTGATGTTTGGAATCATAATGACTAACCATCTCATTTATGCTTGGGTTCAAAGTGACCATGTGTTGTATTCAGTATTCTGTAATCTGAAAAAGTAACATCATTCATTCTGGTTTTATAATTAGATCAGCATCATCAGTTGCCTTGCAAAATCTTCCAGATGTTCAGACATTGTTGTAGAGCTGCAGCCACCACTGTCCTTTCCTTACCATTTCTCTCTACAGCTGTTTGCGATTTCACTCACTTCTGTAGAATTGAGCTTTTTGCATTTAATATTCAGTCATCTTTACCTGTTTACCTCTTCATAGAGCTCTTCTGAGCACTGTTGTTCTGGGCTTCTTGTTCTTTGAGGCTTAATCATGGCATCTAGTTTAAGAGATTGGAATGAGCCTGCCAAATTTGAGAGTCTTGTTACGCCTGGAAATTCATGATAATAGATAGGAAAATAGAAATACATGTGATGTTTCAGTAGGAACAATATAGTGATTTAGATATGTGTTCATTGGGAGAGAATATGTGTAAATATAAATCAAATGTAAGCAGAAGATGTGCACATAAACTGTTTGAGCACTGGGGATGGGTGCAGGAGTCAGATCCTCATGGACATAACAGGGAAAAAAACCTTAGGCTTGCTTTTGAACCCTTAAAAAATGAAGAAGGAAAAAACAAAAGCTTTTATTGAGAATCTGAATTACAGAGGATTTGCAGAATGCTTGGGGATGCAGGTTCACTGGTGCTATAAGTTAGTAATCTTATTTGCTTCACCTATATTAATTTTTATATGAACTGTCATGTAAACTAGTGGATGCTACTGAGCGAGGCCATTACTCACAGCAGTAACCAGTGGGGTCAGGTAGCCATATCACTCATTAGAAGACAGCACAGAGTCTGGCCAGGAAGTGTGGGTGCAGGTCTCAGAGTACTGCCGGAGAGAAAGAAGTGTGCCAAAAAGGTGGGGGGAGATGTTGGTTTTTTGCATTTGGGGGTGTGTGGTTTTATTATTGCAGGTGAGAGAACAGGCCTAAGGGGGTTTATTGGAGAGAAAGTAAGTGCACGCACACTTGCTCTTTTGCACTTTGTTGGTCTCCCTTTAGCCATCAAATACCTCTGAAGGCTGCAGTATTTCTCTTTTTTGCCTTTTCAGTCCACTCTTTGTGACGTGGAAGACGGGGCGAGACAAGCGGCTTCGTGGCTGCATCGGGACCTTTTCAGCCATGAATCTTCACTCAGGACTCAGGGAATACACATTAACCAGGTAATAATGTTGAAAAAGAAATGAATCTAATCAGTTTAATTTGCTGAAGACCTGTAAGGTCTCAAGGTTAAGATGTTGGATCAACATAGTTCCTCTTAATATGCTTCACAATAAAATAAACCTGAGAAATGTACGATGGTTAGTGAGGTAGCATATCAGGATTCAGTGGAACATCTTTGCAACAGGTGAATTTTGGTTGATGTTTTAAGGCTGATGTTGCATCCGTCTCGTATACTAACCATTTTGACAGCTTATGTAGCACATCATTTCTCTCCGAGTGCAGGAAGTGGAGGACAGCGTCGGGAAGCTTGCACTAGTGTTTGCGGATTACAGTTCATTAGATTAGGAAGGGATGCAAATCACTTTCTGCAGTAGCAAAGTGAAACATATTTCACAGACACATAATCAAAAAGGGAATAATTGCGCATCTGACACTTTTAATTTGGTGCTTGTATTAGGCAATACATCTTCTCTTTCCTTTAGTGCACTTAAGGACAGCCGATTTCCCCCCCTGACCCGCGAGGAGCTGCCCAAACTCTTCTGCTCTGTCTCCCTCCTCACGAACTTTGAGGATGCCAGTGACTACCTGGACTGGGAGGTGAGAACAGGTGCATTTGGAACTCTGCATCACTCTCTCGTTCCATTCAGGTTAGGGTTAGTACGTGGTGACGTGTCTCCTTTGTTACAGGGTTGTGTGGGGATAGAAGAAACTGGGAATAAAAGAAACAGGGTGGAAACCTAGAAGGGAGGAGAGAAGGGTGGGCTAGCTGTATGCTTTTGGTTGGGAGGGGATCTGAATGGGAATAAAGAGACATTTTATGGATTTGGCCAAATAGGAGGTGGGTGTAAACACATATGTAAAAACCAGGGAAGTATTTTGATGCTGTGACTGGAAACTGGGAATACAAAGTAGTCAAGACTGAAGGTATTAATCATTTTTTAGGACCTTGTATGTGGAAGCGTATTTAGTTCAAGGAGGATTAAATAGACTTTGTGGTTGGGTTACTTTAGGCATGACTCTGGTGTAGAGATCTTGTCTTCCTTCTTCAGCACAGGAGATGGAAAACTGTCAGACTTCTGACAAGACTCACTTTAGGAGAAGCGACAGGGAGACTGGTTAGGCTCGTCTGGGAAAGGCGGCGGAGGTCCTTCCTGCTGCTAAGGGAGCTACCTGTGAGACCTGCCTGGCAAGGACAGGGAGCGGGAAAGAGAATGTCCTCACCCAGGCAAAAGCCAAGCTGGCCATAGAGAGAGAGATACACAGCGTTGTGGGAATGACAGCTCGGTCATGGACTCAGTGCTAGCAAACACCTCTTATTTGGCTATTCATTTCCATCTATAGGTTGGGATCCATGGGATCAGAATAGAGTTCATCAATGAGAAAGGTGTCAAACGCACAGCCACGTATTTACCTGAGGTTGCTAAGGAACAAGGTGGGTTTGAGATGGCAGCCAAATGTGTCAACACGTTGTGTCACAGAATTGGGTAACATAAATCTATGGATTTTGGGTATGGATTGCAATGCTATCCTCTTAGTAGTGCCATGGAGCCACCAGGCTTAATCTGGATAACTGACACCTGATACAGTTGCTGCTGGGTTTTCATCTGGCCTTTCTCTCATCCCACATCTCTACACAGTTGTATCTTAGTGTAAAAAATGTTTTAGGGTTTAAGAAATAGAGGATCTCAAATTATGGATCTTCCAGCTTCATTCAGCGTTGCATCTTTCCTCTTCTATGTTTCTCCCACCAACTAGGATAACTGCAGGCTGCACAGCACCAACAGGAGAGTCTCTTTCCTCCTCAGTCTTGCTAAAGTAGCGTCCTCCAGATGAGGGCAGGAAACAGGGCCCCTCTGGAGCACACTTCCCACTCAAATATAATAGCGGTCACCATGGTAACTGCTCAAAATATTGCCTCCTTTCCTCCACCTAGCAGAGTGGAGTGGTCGCATCCTCCTGGCTCTGGGGCAAAAGACTAAGGTAGGAATTTTAACTCTGATCTCTCACATAGCAGTGCACTGTGCTATCACTAGAGCATCAGGTTGATCCCAGTTTGTCTGTGTAAAGAGCTAAGTATTATCTTATTTTAAGGCTTAGAGAGCTAAACTTGAGTGGCACGTGATAAAACAGTCTGGGGTCCCTGCAACAGAAGCAAGGCGCAGACCTTTGTAAGAAGAGAGGTCGTATGGAAAATGGCATTACCGTTTTAGACCAGTTCCGATGTGAGTTAAAAGGGGCTGGCATGTGCAGATAGTGTGCATGCATGAGACCACGTATGTCCAGTTTAACGCTGGCGTTTCTAAAGCTCAGAGTTTCCTGTTTAGTTGTTTGCTTCTCTAGAGGCCTTTTAATGCATCTCTGACCTTTTTGAAACATCATTTTTATGCTGAAAAATTTCCCTTGCTTCTATTTTTCCACAGACTGGGATCAGATCCAGACCATAGACTCCTTACTCAGGAAAGGTGGCTTTAAGGCTCCGATTACCAATGATTTTAGGAAAACGATTAAACTCACCAGGTAGGTTGACATCTTTGGCATCTTTTAATTTTACTTTATAGAGTTGTGTGGGTAACTTAAAGTAGTTGTGCTCGATGTAAGTCTTCATGCCTCTTTCAGAGGAGTCTGAAAGAGGAGTCTGTAGTCTGAAAGAATCATAAATGACACGTGTGAGGCAGATAATGTGTATGGATTGCATGTGTTTGGTCCGGGCAGGGTCGAAGTTAGCATTTGCTAAGAGCGGTGCCGCTGCTTTTAGTATTAGTGAAGGATCAAAAGAAGCAGAACGTTTGAAAGTTGAGAAGGCTGATTCTCCTGTATCTTTACAACGGACTTCCTTTCTCAGTGTGCTGATCTGTGGATGGTGTAGCTCTTTGGAGCTGACAGCTCTCAAAACCAAGCCACGTTCAAATTTGGCTGCTTTTTAAAATTTGCTTGCTTTTCTATACCCCCAGCTGTCCTATTGGTTTCAGCTGCCTTTATGTTAGCAAAAAAAACGGGGACATTGTGGTTTTGTATAGAAACACTAATTTATCAGGTCGTTCCTTACCTCTGGAGGAATGAGGTGGGTACGCAGGGGTGGGTGTTTTTTTGGTTTTGTTTTTTTTTTAACAGGAGAGGACAGGATGAAGGTTTTCTTTAAAACCTGGTGTAATGTGGACTTAGTGCAATTCACGACCACTTTGAAGTTATCTGTTGTGTGGCATGCTTTAGAAGCACCTGGAAATCCCTGGTCTCTCAGAGGGGACTTCACACGTCGTGAATTCTGATCGTACAATGTGGACTGAGTCACACATATGTTATAATGAACCTTCCCTTACCCAGCTCTCCCATCATTTTCCTCTGCTAGCCTTTCAAATGTGAAGGTAATCAACAAAAGGAAATAATAGTGAAATACTGGTTATTTAGTCTCTGAAACGGAGTCTTCTTCCAGCAAACTTTTCAAGCCCCTTTTTTTTTTTTTTTTTTTCCCCCTCCACAGCTAGTGGATGTAAAGAATACCAGTCGATCATCTGCTCCCTGTGTGCTCCTGCAGGAGTCCCCTTCATTACGGTTGCCTTGTACAGGGCTCAGCTCTGGGGACACTGAAGCTAATTGAAGCTTAGATGGGTTATTCAGACCACTGCGTGAGGCAGTATCCAACAAAGTAGTTTGAGAAGTTAGTGCGTTCCTCTTTGGTCATTATTGGCTGTGAGCTAGAAGGTGATGTGGGATCAGTGTCTTTATGTCTAGTCCCTTTACATTGCATTCTCCACTTACGTCGTTCCTTTCTCACGCTGTTCCCGTAGGTACCGCAGTGAGAAGGTGACAATCAGTTATGCAGAATACATGGCTTCCCGTCAGCATTGTTTCCAGAATGGCACTCTTCATGCCCCCCCCCTCTACAATCATTACTCCTGACACACGGCTGCATGACCAGTCCCACTCCCCAGTTGCTGCCAACGGCTACGACATCATTGGGGCAGATGCCTCCTCTTCCTGGTCCAGTTACTTCTATTACTGCACCATTTTATGATGCTAGCTTCCGTTGCCAAGTCTGCCTTCCAGCTGACCTGGGGGGAGGATGAGAGCATGACAGAACTTCAGGGGCCCAAGCCTTATCTCAGCCTTCCCTCCGAATGGGGGTTCCGTTGGATTGGGGCTCCATGCCTACGAACCGTCATGAGGTGCAGAAGACCTCTAGGAGTGAAAGTGCCACTTCGGACCGATCCGTTCTTGCGTGTTACCGACGCTCTGGAAACTTGGGTTGTTCGTTACGGAAGCCCCCCAGATCAAGTAGGAGCATTCCCCTGGCAGCCTGGGCAACGGAGTCCAACAAAACATTTTTTAGGTTCTTTTTAATTTTTTTTAACCTCTGGTATGTGTTGTACCGAGAGCTGACTGCAGTCCCCACACATCACGGGCGGACATTATGGTATTGGGGAGGGCTGAACACCTGGATAGCACCCCATCCTCACGGACAGAAAACACTTACAGATGTGAAGAACCTTTGGATGGTATTGCAGAGGAATCCATTATTTAAATAAACCTGAGAAAGCTTTAATTACCAGATCCCACTGTAGGTTGGGTTCTCTAGAAATGCTCTTGGTTTAGTTTTCTGGGGTTCTAGATAGTGCTTTGTAACGTAGCCTGCTGTGAAACGGAATGCTGTTTTGCCTGGAAGAGAGCAACAGGGCACACGCTGTGTATGCAAAGGACAAGGCAGCCGAGTGTCCCTGGGCAGTCTTCTCTGTTACGACCAAGTTTTGTGTCCAGACACTTGTAACGGAGCGTGACTGGATTAGGGACGGGGAGGGATTTGCCAGGCATTGGCTGTAGTCATACAAGTGAGACTAGTGACTGAAATTTGTTTAACTTAAGCTAACAGTCTGGGGGACCTTCCTTTTGATAGGACAGCCACTTTCTCTGGTGTGACTATCGATCTTGAGAACTGTATTCCAGTTTATAGCAGGCCGATAGAATCGAGCGGTGTAGCGTCACTGGTAAGTTGTTACCTTACAGTTTAGTCGTTACCACATCAAGGCAATGAGTGGGGAAACCTGTGTTAGCCAAACTGCATGGGACTCGTGTGCATTCTGTATTTCTTCTCCCACCATTGGCGATTACAAGAAATAACTCTCCAGAAGAGGAAGAGAAGTTACCCAGTTGTTACTCTGCAGTGTCATTGAGCGATGTCATAAACGCTGAGTTATGACACTCTCAGTGAGGTCACTGGACTTCAAAATATAGTTTGGAGTTTGGGATTTTTTTGTTTGTTTTGCTTTCCAAGTTTCTGGAGGGTCAGCAATGATCAGGAAAGAAAATACAAGTGCACAGCAGAGTAAGGCGATTTGGTTGCGTATCTCCGCAAAGCTCGCTTGTGCGTGGTAGTGGTGGCTTTTAAAACTGGCTGGTGTCTCAAGCCTGAAACCCTCCTGGCATGGCAGGGAATAGGGCTGGTAGGAAGCTCCGAACTGTGTGCTGCTGCTCCTTCAGGGCCTAGAGAAGCAGACAAAGTTGTGCTGTTTTGCTTCACGGTGGTGTAACGTTTTCCCGCTGGAGAGGCACGTGAGGGAAGGGAGGGGGTCCTGTTCTGGATAACGGTGCAATATCGACCCAGCCTTCCTCCTGTACTGGGTCACTCTTATAAATTGCCACTTTCCCCTTGTGATGTTGTTGAAAAGCAATTGAAGATTAAGGGATTGTTTCACCATTTCCTGCTGCTCAGAATAAATCGGTCTTGTTACAGACTCGAGTGGTTTGTAATTACTCTCCCAGGTGCCGTGTAGTGATGGGGGAGGGTGGGGTCAGCTCTGGACGTAGCGTTCACCGTTCAGCTGTCAAACAGTATGATACATAGGGCTACACTCATTACTCTTCAAGTGTTCTATGTTAGAATTTAATTTCTAAAAGGTTTAAAAAAAAAAAAGGCAAAAAAATGGTGCTAAAACTTCGCCCCTGAGCACGCTCAGCGAGACTGGTCATGCAGGCGTACAGTGCCAGGCTTTTCAACAATACTGTTTCTTTTCCAGATGTTTGCCCTGTTCTGTGTCTTCAGCCGTGTATAGTGTTTTCCTGATTTCATTTATTTGAATAGGGGATGGCTTAGGGGTGGGGTGGGGAGGGTTAGCTGTCATTTTTAAAGAACAGAATTTTAGGATTGAGTGACTGGGTTGGTTTAAGACTGAAGTGGGCGAGATAGTTTGGGACTGGGGAAGCCTTATCCTCTCCCAATTCCATCTCCCACTCAGTCGGTTTGGGAAAAAAAACCTAAAAAAATAAAAAAACAGAAATGCCTCTAAATATGTACTGTGTTCTTGTCTTGTTGCAGTGAGAAGAGAAGCTAGCAAATCAGAAACACTGGTCTGCTGCCCGAGAAACAGGCCCTCAACTTTAGTCTTGTAAGGGTCCAGCTATACGATGAGTTGAGAAGTGTATCAGGAGTTAAATTAGCTCAGAATAATGTAGGGCAAGGACAGGTGGTCTCAGGAAATAATCCCGATTCTAGATCATTAGCTGGCAGCTATGCATAAGGATGAAAGGGGTGAGCTAGGAACAAACCAGAGTTGCCTCGAGGTGGAGGCAATCAGGATCAGTGGCCAACTGACGTAGGGATTTCCCTGTGGGTACCTGGCTGGGACAGCAGGTTAGAACTACTCCGCAAAGCGCCTGTTACCTGGTTTGATCTGGAGTTCACTCATCCTTAGAAGCAAGTGCCTTTTGGTCTAGAAGGGCTTATTCTCGTGACAACCACAACTGAGGAATAATCTCGCTGCAATTAGGAACTGTCTTTGTTTTACAGTAACTGCAAGAGAATGTCTTTGATCACTGGAGTCTGTCAGTGTTGGAATGTTTCCACTGTGAGGTTCTTAATTTTTTTTTTTTTTTAAATAATGTTCAACAGTCAATCTCAACTGAGGCCATTTCAGTTTGGGAATGTTTTATGGTCAAAATATCACATATCTACAGTTTATCCTGTAAGAAAATCTAAGAGTTCATTTTAACCTTTGCACAGAATAATTTGTTTCCATAGTACATTGACAACCATCTGCAATCTTCACTGACTATTAGTGCTGTTTTCTGTTTGTATTCTGGAAACTACATGTTGTTTTGTTGGGTTTTTTGGGTTAATTTATTTCCTTAAAGCAGGAGACCTCTTTTGACCTTCAGTGCAGAGATGTCAGACCAATTCTTTGTATTACACTTGGTTGCCTCCTACCTATATAATAACTTCTGAGTGTAAATAATTGAACTCTATCCTCTAATGAAGTATTGTAGAGAATAAATCATAATGGATAAAGCTTATTTGTACTGTCCTCTTTACATGGTCTTCCACAGCCTTTCTGGGGGATGAGATCTTTCTCATTGAGGAAGATGAACAATGTACTACATGTATGAATCCCAAACCTCTGGATTACATTAAAACATTCAAAACCAGGGAGGTTGCCAGGAAGGATGACAGCTGTCTGGAAGCACGGAAGTAGTCAAGTTGGGCTCGCTAGAAGAAAGCAAGGAAAAACAGTAGGAAAATAAAAACCAAATACTAAATGTTTCATCAGTAATGACATGGCAAAGATACTTTTCATCCTGAAATAATGTTTGTTTGACAGTAACTCTGGGTTAGTTCTCACGATGGTGAAATATATAAAGCATATTCATAGAGAATTCTGTATTGTACCAAAAATCCTGAATTTATACATCTGGCTTCAACTACCAAAATTGTTGGGGATTTTTTTGTCTTATAAATGAACTAATGGAAACAGGTCACCTGTACTTCACAGGTCATAGTCTTCAGATGATCTACAGATTTTATTTCAGGAAAAAGAAACACCCATCCTCCTAGATTCTTACTAAATATTTTAATGTTTGCTTTGAGACAGGATCCATCAATTTGTAGAACAGTTTTGATGTACAAACCTCTGGCTTAAGTGTGGGGTTTTTTCCACACACTCTAAGGTGGTTGCTCATTTTATCTATGGCAGATGTGTAGTTACAAATCCTACATTTCCTGTTTGTGGTTCTTGGGAAGGGCTGCCCTGGATATCAATTGAGAACAGGCATGAGCCTGCCCCCCAACACACACAAAATCCCCAAACAAACCAAGCAGGATGGTAGCTTTGCCTTAAGTATGCCCAAGAAGCTTTGCCTTAAACATGCTCACTGACTTCAGCACAACTACAAAGCAAAACACTGTTTTCAGAAAACATACTTCAGGTAGCAGTAAAGCTAGAAAGAAAATCCCCTACGCAGTACGGGCTCTGTGGCTTAATGTCCTTTCCAGGCAATTCACTGTAGATTCTGAGGTTAACCATTTTGTTATACAGAGGTATTTAGCTAAGCTTTTTTTAAGATCTGTCGTGGTGCAATTAGTTGTTAGTGGGTCTGTTTAAACGGTAGCGATGTCGAAATTGCCACAGTAGGTCTGTCTGTAGCAATCCACTACCTAGTAACACGTCTCCAGCAAAGGTCAATGCTTTTTGTCCTGCAATATGGAATACTAGAGGCTCCGTTCACAATAAATTACATTTGGCCTCATTAAAAAGGCGATGAGGGAGCACTGCTGGTGCAGTGCTGTGCTGCCCTTGGCATGCCTTTGGAATCCCCATTGTTCCTGGAGCTCTAGGCTTCATGGCTCTGAACCCTAACCCAAACCCTCATAGCTCTGGACTGAGGCTGAGGTCCCCAGCACCATGGGTGTTCCAGCAGGGAAAGCTGTGGTGGGAGCAGCGTTGGTGCAGCGCCATGCTCCTCTTGCAGGTTAACCTGTAGAATAAGTAAGTAGTATTCCACGTAGGCCAGATGCTCTTTGTGTGCGTTAGGCTGACAATCCCAAATGCCAAATTCTAACTCTTGGAATAATACGGCAGTTGCGATGATGGTTTTTTGTGTTAACCTCTTTTGACGATGCTCTGTTTATGTAAATGTTTTCTCTGTGCGTTAAGCTGTTTTGACGACACTGCCAATTTAGCAGGAAAACTCAAGATCTGGAAAGTTTGATACCAAGGGGTGGGCCTCCTTGCTTATCAAAAGCGGGAGGGCGCATGCTCATTAGTACCTCAGCAGTGTCCTTATCAGCTAAGAACTGTTTCGGTAAATTAGCAGAAGTTTAAAAATCTTGCCTTCTTTGCAAACTTGGCTCATTAAAACCTCATTATAATACTAAAAATCATGCTCATAGGTCAAAAAGACCCTTGCCCAGGTGAAGACCCTTCCCCTGAGCATGCGTAACAACGGAAGTAATGTGTCAGCAGTATTATAATTGTATGTAAATCACTAACCAATCATTGTAAAGGGAGTGGACTTGGAAAATTACTAACCCTGAAATTTTTATGTATAAATATAGCATAAAGAACCTTGTTTAGTGTGCATGCTAGGAGGAGAGATCCCCCATGCACCCAGCGCTGCAATAAACCAGTGTCGGTTTTCTAAACTATCATTTAGGTAGGAGAGTTTTCTTGGCTACAATTTGTGGTAACAAAGTCTTTTTTTGGTTTTGGGTTTTTAAAAATCAGTTAATTTTAGGATATCAGCAGTAAATATGCCTGAAACTCCCTACAGTCATTCACTTTATTTTAATCTAGGTCATCTTCCTTTTTTATGCACATTTTGCAATCGAATTGATAAATGCTGAAACAGTCATTATTAGTGAGGAAGAAGCCAGTGCATTTTAAAAATAACAAAGAAAAAGTCAGGTATTCTGTTACGTTTGGTTTGATGCAGTAGCTGAACAATATTTACGGTGCCTTTTAAAGTGCATTTTTAAAATTCTTAAAAAAGAAAAAAAAAAAGGTGGGGAAGAAGCAGGTTCCATTCAGGAATGTTCTTATTTGACCCTTAATCAAACACATTGATGATAATGAACCATCTATCATGAACTATCTTTCATGACAGCCTCTTTACCTGTACCTATAAACTCTTATAAGTGTCTTTCTCTTAATTGTTTTAGGTCTCGTATACTAAAGCAGAACAGATCCTTGGGGAAAAACAAAAGTAAAATTAATAACGTAAAACCTCTGCAAGCTACCTGCTGCTCGGAGAATCATGATATTCTGAGTAGATGGGTTATTTGAGATGCCATCAGGATTCCAAGTGAATTTTGAATGCTTCTCTCATCACTCTGGCACGGATTTCCTTGTTTTCTTGTAAACCTAACTGAAATAGTTTTATTTGCCCAGATGTTCCCTGAGATATCTTCATTCCATCTTCCAGAATGTCTTTCTGCTTGTATCACTTAGCAAATTAGTTTTCAAACAGTTTCTCTGCTGTGCTCATTTATCTAGACAACAAATGTTAAAAACCTATGATCCAATTCCTTCATATTTTTACAGTTTATTCTTAATGTGTTCCTTTTCCAGGCATGCAGGAAACAATTCACCTAGACACAGATGTGAGGAACAGGGCTGGTGTCATCATAAATCCTCCAGCAGTCTATTTTTGCCTTTCCTTAAAGACGCATGATGACATAGTGAGGTCTGATAAGATGATTACTTTAAGAGTCTTAGGCTGGTTAGGCACTTAAATGTGAGCTCTCCAGGGAACACATTACTCCCTAAGTTATTTTCCTGGCAGTGTTCCCATGACATAGTGTCGGCAGAGCTATAATCATTTTCAGCCTGCCTATGGCTTTTAGGCGCCTGCAGATTACTTCTGGATAGTCTGAAAAAGTAACCTCCCTTTCCAAGTGCTATTCATGATATTAAACCCCCTTCCGCACATACTGAGGCGTATTAATCACCGTGAGCTAGATCAGAATTCTGGTACAGAGCTTTCCTGCGGTTTGCGATGTAGCCGGAGGGTGTTCTGGCAGCAAGGTGCAGCGGGCTGCAGCTGCCGGCTGGTGT
>NW_010258471.1:19107-19564 GCF_000690775.1 Eurypyga helias
GAGCTTCCCTGCGTTTTGCGGGCTGCAGCTGCCGGCTGGTGTGCAGCCTGACAGGGGAAGATGCATCTCCTGCCTCGGTGCTGCTGTGCAGTCTGATGAGGGGAACCAGCACAGTTTTGAGCTCTTTAGTTATTTCCTAAACGACTGAGCAGAAGGAACCTTCCTCCGGATTTGCTCGTGTAAAAGATGAGCGCAGGTTCCCGCCACCGCCTGCTCTCTCGGGTGTGGTTTAGGCCGTGTCAGACTTGGGCCCACATCGCCTTGGTCTGTTACACTTGTCCTGTCTTCACAGAAATGAAGCTCCAGCCCCCCGCCGCTTCCGGTCTCCAGGGTCTAGTTTCTAACTGACCTTACACAGCACTCTGAAGGCTGATGTTGTGGGGGTGGGGGGTGGTGCTGAGGCGCCCCGGTCCCGCTTCTCCCCCTCGGTGCACCACAGCGGTCACCGCTCTTTTCT
>NW_010258472.1:0-4571 GCF_000690775.1 Eurypyga helias
TGCTCCCAATTTCTCTACCTTCTCCTACCAAGCGGCACAAGGGGACAGGGAATAGGGTTAAAGTCAGTTTGCCACATATAGTTTCTGCTGGTCCTTCCTCAAGATCAACATCTTCAACCTGAAAACCGTGGGACACGCCAAATACACCAGCTACAAGCTCTGGATGCAGCAATCCAACACCACACACCATCTCTCCTACCCTGGAGGACTTATGTCAGATGAACCCCAAGAGTTAAAGATTGAATGAACTCAATAGATATGTTGGAGGGATGACCCACGGACTACAGGAATGATATCTGTGTGTATATATATGTAGTAAAAATGGGAAAAGTGGTGGTGATTAATTGGAAAGTGTAGGATCTGGGCATGACTTAGATGGTATAGAGTAAAGAGTGGTTAATGTCCTGGGTTCAGCTAGGATAGAGTTAATTTTCACAAGAAGCTGGGAGTGGAAACAGCCAGGATAGCTGACCCCAACTGGCCAAGGTGATATTCCATACCATATGAAGTCATGCTCAGGATATAATTGGGAGGAGGATCTTGGCTCAGGATCAGGCTGGGCATCAGTTTCCAGGTGGCGAGCAATTGCGTTGTGCATCACTTGCTTTGTATATTCTTTCTATTAGTATTATTCTTGTTGGTGGTTTGTTTTTGTTGGTGGGGTTTTTGTTTGGTTTTGGGGTTTGTGGTTTTTTTTTTTTTTCTATGCGTTGTCCTGTTACACTGTCCTTGTCTCAACCCACAGGTTTTACCTTTTCTTCTGATTCTCCTTCCCATCACACCAGGGGAGGGGGTGGGGTGAGCGAAGGGACTTGTGGTGCTTAGTTGCTGGCTGGGGCTAAACCACAAAAACCATATGCAAGATTTCCTATAATACTTACAAAACCTAATGACTCAGAGATTGATATTTCTTGTTTCCAAAAACTGTCCCAATGTATAAAGTGAGTAGCAGTAGTTGCAATGAATCCACCACAGCGAGAACGCACAACTATAACATTCTACCAGTAGTAGCAAGCATCCCACCAGCAACTGAAGGGTGTCGTGGTTTAGCCCTGTCTGGCAATTAAGCAGGAAGCTTATGGAGTTACTAACAATGTTATTGCTAATAAGTAATTAAAAGACCAGAAAAATAGAACAAATGATACAGGATTTCACCACCCGTGGATGGACACAGCCAGGTTCCAGGCAAGGCAGAAAAATAAATCTAAAAACCCTGAGCAAGGAGAAAAAAAACCAAAACTGAGCAAGGAAACCCCCACCTCAATCAGCTCCGGAGCAGGGAAGAGGAAAGAAAAAACTTTCAAACCCCAACTCCTAGACCAATCTGCTTATAAAAAAAGACGCTCCTTCTGTACTAAGCACCCGAACAAAGGTCCGAACAAAGACCGCGCTGCGCTCCTGACCGGAACCCGCCAAGCCGACCCTCACACACCTGCCGGGTCGTGCCCAGGCTGCAAACATCCCCCTCCCCACACCTGCCCCGCCGGTCCGCACTGCTGCTGGTACTGGGGTGACACCAACCACTCAGCTTGATGTATTTATGGAGTGAAACAAAATATTATAAACTGGTACCTGGAACTAGGACAAGAGCCATTTCAGAAGGTCTATTTTAAAAGCATTTTTTTAAATTACTTGGATGATAGAATAACACTTCTGTAAAATATATATGGGACAGAGCAAAATCAGAAGCAAGAACATTAAGCACATACCTCTGTCTCGGTTCTTCTAGAATAAAACACTATAAAATACACTTTAGATTCCTGATGAAGGCAACAGCAGCAGCTCTGACAATGTGTCCAGGCATATACTTCTTTCTATGAACTCAGATGCTTAAGCAAAAACCCCTACCGGAGGTACGAGCTTGACAACCAAGGTCCAACTATTTAAATCACAACAGCAAGACTTGCTAGATATCATCTGTTATCATCCTTCACATACGCATAGAGAGATTTATATTTTTACTATGACTGAGGTTATGACATTTAGGTTTCTCTAATAATGAGACTGCCTGTTCAAAAGAACAGCAAAGAACATACCTTTGTTGATGATGGTGGAGTAGGAAAATTAAGCCATGCTGGAGCAAAGTCATGCTGCGCCATTTAGGTCCAGTTTCTCTGAATAAACAAAACAAGGCTTTAGCACTTAATGGCAAGTCCCTGTAACTGGACAAAAAAAAAATAAAAACCCAAACAAAACACACCCACAAACAACCAAAAACACCCAACACACAACCAAGAAATGAGCACTTTTCACATGCTTATCTTACAACAGGATTACGCTTGTGGTGTTTTGATCATTATTTCCCTTGTTTTCCGTTATTATTTTCTCACATAGATCTGTTTTTAGAATCTAAATCAACTCATTTACAGCATCACATCTGCACTTTTTCCTGAATTTTCACACTAATCAATTATATCAGTTATGAAAATAGAACTGTAACATTCAGACCTTTATTTCCTCTTATAAATGGGATGAAACATACTGCATAAGGTCTGATCAGAAAGATGTGGCAAAATTAGCTTGTTAAAATAAGTTCAGGTACTATCTAGAATAGACTGCAAGAGCTATTTCATTAGCTTCTTAGAAGCACCTGATTTTTCAAATTAGTCCCTAAAAGTTAATCTTACAGGCCATATTTAAGTTCTTAATAAAAGACTAAATGCTCAGGACTATCACAAGCCCTGTATGTTCCCTAGATTTAAATGGAGACAGTGTTTACATGTCCAAAAATACTCTCAAATTCCAATAAAATTCTCGAGTTCGAAAATGGGCAAGAGAAAGTAACAGCTTAAGATAAAATCCAAGAGTACTTTTTCTAACCCCATGCTCTCTCCACAGGCGGGAAGAAATCTCTCAGTAAGCAAAACAATGCAAGATAATGCAAACTATATTACAGACATTGAGTTGTTGACCACCACTCCGAGTGCGACCATCCAGCCACTTTTTTAGCCACAGAGCATTCCATCCATCAAAACCATGCCTCTACAATTTAGAGACAAGGATGTCATGCAGGACTGTGTCAAACGCTTTAAAAAAAAATCCAGGTAGATGACATCACTTGTATCTTCTTCATGCACCAAGGTCGTGACCCCATCGTAGAAGGCCATCAAATTTGTCAGGCACAATCTGCCCTTGGTGAAGCCATGTTGGCTGTCACCAATCACCTCCTCATTCTCCATGTGCCTTAGCATTGTTTTCAGGAGGATCTGCTCCATGACCTTGCCAGGCACAGAGGTGAGACTGACTGGCCTGTAGTTTCCCAGGTCCTCCATTTTTCCCTTTTTAAAGATGGGGGTTATGTTTCCCCTTTTCCAGTCAGTGGGAACTTCACCAGACTGCCATGACTTTTCAAATATGATGGATAGAGGTTTCACAACCCCATCTGCAGTTCTTTCAGGACCCGTGGATGTATTCCATCAGGTCCCATGGACTTGTGTACCTTCAGGTTCCTCAGGCATTCCCAAACCTGATCCTCACTGACCATGGGTGGCTCTCCATTCTCCCAGTCCCTGCCCTTGCCTTCTGCGACTTTAGGGGTATAGCTTGTGCCCTTGCCAGTGAAGACTGAGACAAAAATATATCATTGAGCATCTCAGCCTTCTCCATGTCCTGGGATGCCAGCTCTCCCGTTTCCTTCCGCAGAGGGCCCACATTCTCCCTGACCTTCTTTGTATCCCCTATGTACCTACAGAAGCCCTTCTTGTTGGCCTTGATGTCCCTGGCCAGGTTCAATTCTGTCAGGGCTTTGGCTGTCCTAATCTGATCTCTGACCTCTTGGACAACTGCCCTGTAATCCTCCCAGGCTACCTCTCACTGCTTCCACCCACTGTAGGCTACCTTTTTGCACCTCAGTTCATCCAGGAGCTGCTTGTTCATCCACTCATGCCTCCTGGCGCTTTTACCCAACTTCCTCTTCATTGGAAAGATGTGTCCCCTTTTAGTAAGGGCTGTGGAATCTGAACTTGATAAGTCATAATTATTGTTGTAGTCTGGCCTGAACCAGACTACTGAAAACTTCAGTGACAGAAGAGGATGTTCCAACTTCTAGAAGAAACTATAGCAGATTTGTAAGCATTAAACTGCACTACTTACTTAAGCTGCTGGTTCTTTTTATGCAGTCAGCTCATACAGAAGTTTTTTTAGGTACCTCTGATACCAGAGTTAAACTATAAAGTAAGATGCACAAAATCCACTATCATTAAACAGATAGAAGTTTAAAAGTCTATATCACCCAAATAACTTGTTATGAATTACTCTACTAAAGTCATCCAACACACTCTCCTAAATTTGTGACAGAATCATCACAGAAATGGCTTCTTTTTCTAACAGGAAACAAGTTCAGTTTTACTGATTAATCCTGCTCAAACATGGTATACAAACAGAAAAGCATGTATGTTTCCAGATGAACCAATACAAGAAATACTAAATTAACACATAGGAAATTAAATAGAGCTTTAAAATAGGTTGGAAGGGGGAGGGGGGCAAAACCAGTAGGAACACCAAGAAATGCCCAGAGCCTGGAGAAGAATTAATTACTGCTCACAAAGAAAACACCTGGCAGGGAAAACAGG
>NW_010258473.1:0-5940 GCF_000690775.1 Eurypyga helias
CGGAGTTAAACCACGACACTTACCTACAAAAAGCCAAGACCACCATAACTGAAAAAATCCCAACTCACCTGCATGCAAACAGCATTTATTTCTACCCAGTATCAAATGCTTAAACAAAAAATCGTAACTTATGCTCAGCAAAAGTTGTCCCTCCCCCCGACACCCCAAGACAGCCTTATTTTAACAGATGTATAATTTTGTAATTCGTCCACAAGGCCTTTCCTTGGGCACATTTACAGAGTAGGTGCTAAAGAGAGAGCCTATTTCACACTGTTTCCTTTCATGTTTTTTCTCCAAAACTCTTCTAGAGTTAGGAAAACAATAAGTTAAAACCCTAAACCAAACAAAAACCCTTTTACTTGACATGAAGACATGTATCCTTCCTTGGGGAAGGATGCAAAAACACCGATTACCCTATAAGAAAGGCCTATATACGTCCCGTCCGATTAAAAAGAAAAAGTGAACCTACTTATAAAACTATAGGGTAGAATTGTCTGCCTGAACACAGTCTGCAACAAAACCCAACAAATACACACTGCTGAAGTTGGGACCACAAAGCTCACCTAAACAACATACCTTGACAGGAATATCATCCTCCTGATTTGCGGTTTCTGCAGTGAAGACATACGATACTTCTTTGTGAGATGTTGTCTGCCTGCAAATGGCACATTTAATCGCGCTCCGGCGGGTGCCAACGCTGTACTGTTGTATGATGATAGCGACACACTCGTTACAGAAACAGTGTCCACATGTCAGCACCGCCCACTACGTGGGGAATTAGAAAAACAATACAACAGCATATCAGTTTCAGATCAATGCAAAACAGTGCACTAATACATAATAAGCTACATTTTCATAGAAACATTGTTTTCATGAGACTCATCAGATCAATTTTTAGAACTCCAGCTGCTAAAAAGCCTGGATTTCAAAGTTTTCCAGCACAGAAATATTTGTGTTCCACAGCAGTTCTCTGTGCTTATTGTTCATGTTTTACATTTTTCCAGTTTTAAACTTACATACATTACAGTCTATAATTTCTGTTAGATGATTCCTAACACGTAAGTTAAGCACTCAAATGAACAATCTACAACATTCATTAAAAAAAAAATTACATGACTGTTTCTACTGGCCTTCTGTACAAGTCTATACATCCATACTAGATCAGTTTTTATTTAAAAAGTCCTAAAGAAAGTGCTTTAATTTTTATGTATTAAGTCCTAGACATCATCTTTGGATTTAAGAAGAAAGAAGATTTTGAAGAGAATGGTTCAATCTTTCTTTGACAGAATGCTTTAGAAACAGAAGATTGTAATGCAAAGAAGCTGCCCTTCCTGTGTGGGCCTAGAACATCTATGAGTTGGCTATGACCCTCTGTTACAGAGAAGCAATTTGTAAACCAGTGGTTTTGTGCCTAGAAATAGTGTCTTACTCTACTAGTCTGTTCCATAGGCCATTCTAAGAGGCAAGAAGAAAACCATTTTCATGGGTCCAAGTAGCAGAGTGAATTGACTAAATGATTCATTATCAAGCAAAAGGTCTTCTACACTTTTTAAGGGTCTTTTAATCATGCACAAACAGGATGCAAAGCATTTAAAAAGTTCCTTGCAATGTGAGGCTACTGTCGTCGCAAGTGGCAGTCTCAGCCAAAGCTAAAGAAAAGGCTGTTTTTCCTTTCAGTGAGCTGCTCCAGCTCAGAGGTGAAGCACAATGGCAGTTGAGAGGGCAAACAACTGTTCTCTGTAAAAACCTGTATCGCCCTTGGAAGAAGAGCGGAGGGAATACTGAAAACATGGCAGGACAGCAGTTCATGGTTACACGTCTATAAAGCTAACTGAAGCTGAAACACCTTCAAGTATCTACCCTAAAAAAAAGCCAATTTAGTCTGACTGTAGGAGTCCTCTCAGGTTTTTATCTAACATGTTAAGTATAAACTACACCTTTGTACTTTATGATACAGATCAGTTTTGATTAAATCTCAAATTTCAACTCCTGCAGTTCAGGAGGTAAGTGGTAGGAAAGAAATCCAGATTGCCAGCCTTTATTCTATTGTTTTTCACTATTGTTTAAGTAGCCAATATGCGTTTCTTTAAAGTCTAATAGAAAAAAATACTATAAGAGCAATTATAGTAAAATACAACATACTACAGAATTTTATCTATTTCTTCATTCTATTACCTTACAAATAGCAATGAAATCTTTCTGATAGAAGTATGAAAGCAACATTTCAGATTTACGAAGCAATCAGCAACACATGTTCTTGCAATGCCCCTGCCAAAACACTTAAGCATTGATGTCAACAGCAGCAGAGGTGCTTGCAACTGAGCAAGATGTTATTGCAGGGGAGAGGCTGGTTGGTACTTTAAAGGAAAGGGCTTATTTCCCGTTTCAGTACAATGTTGGTTTCAAAACAGATGTTGAAAATGTGACACACAACTGACTCAGATCTAAGTAAAAATGCTCTAAAAACAAAAACCTACGTCTAAATATCTTACCTGTTTTCCCAGTTGACGTGCACAGATCGGACATGGTTCCGGGTTAACTCCCCCAGTAGTTTTATCCTGAGACTATGAAGTAAAAAAAAAAAATCATCTTTGCATTTCAACAAGTAAAAAGTTAGTCTATTTTTAAAACAAGCTTCTAGAAAAAAATTAATTATTAAGTCCTTAAAGTGTGTGAGCAGATTAAAAAACCATCACTCACAAGTAAATAAGTCTATGTTGAGGAGATAAAAAAAAAATGTAATTTCTGATAAGCAAAGGAGCACTGTTGATATTGCAAGTCCTTCAGACAGCATCTGCGTCTCCCCTACAGCTTTGAAAAACCCTGGTAAAATACTAGCTTCAAGCAAGAAGCTCCTCATATTTTCAATCAATCAGCTTTACATTGTTTTAAAAACACTTAAATATACTTAATCATGCTTAACTCTGCTTACTTAAGCATAACTGTACTTACTTGATCACTATGATTATAATAATATAACATACAGGGGATTGTCTGTTTTCTGTTTGTTTGGTTCTGGTTTCTTCAGTTTGTGTTTTGTGGGTTTTTTTTTTTTTTAATTAATATGACTCAACCTACAGAGCTGCTTGTCCTTTTGTTTAAAAAGGTAAAATACCAAGGGTATGTGGAGAGATATGTAATTTTAAAAGGCTTTTACTAAGGCCTAGATAGTTTTAATGAAAGTTTTAAGCATCTAGAACTAGTTCATAGTTTTTTAACTGTAACTTAAGCATATACTTAAGTATACAGTTATAAAACTATTTACTTAGTAAATTTTGCTCAAGTTATTTACTTAAGCAAATAGCCAAAGTATATAAGGAAATAAATAACTTGACGATTATGCAGTAACACAAAGAACAGCCTACTGAATTTCAACATGTATTTTCTGTAAAGATTCATTACATTTTCTTTAAAATGTAAGTTTTAAATAAAAATAATAGTAAGTTTCTCCCACTAGCTAAATAGAGTACATCACTTGACCAAAATGATGGAACTGTAACACTTACTTTCTCCAGATTAGTGAGATAGAGAAGTTGTCCTAATTTCTTTTGAAGCTGTGATTTGGCAACCGCCTTGTCATTCAAAAGTTTCACTCGATTTTGCTCTACCTAGGGAAACAGTATTGAACACATTAAAAAAAAAAAGAAAAATGGTTAAGTCCCACAATAAGGCTTAAATTCATTTTTTGGCAAAACTCAACTGAATCAATTTCTGGAGATAGACAAATTTACAGGATGGGCTGTTCTTCAAAAGATGCATTTCTCCCCAAACAAAAATGATGATCTATTCCTTTGCTGTACCCAGTATGAACACAGTACTGTGCACGGGGTAAGACCCAGCGGGTATACAAAGCTGCTCTTTATTGTTTTATTTGCATCACTGGTTCTTTCCAGAGACAAAACCAGTTTAAAATAACTTCACTTTTAAAAGAAGTTTCTTTCAAATTTAATTCAATCTATCATCTATCTTATTACAGCCAAATATATCCTAGACTCTACCACTAGTTCCAAAACCAATGTGTAATAAACAACTTTTCTTTATACTTCTTAGCTTTCACTTTTCATTTAGTCTATATGAAGATAAAAACATCAGGCTGACTCCTTTAGATTAATTAGTTGGTAGGGGTGTAGTTGCTGCAGAAGAGGCAAGTACCCAAAGGATGAGGCCACAGCAATGAGCGTTTCTTTCGTTATTGCAAACGCATACATAAATGTTAGCCTTTGTTAAACATTTGTTAAGCAAAATGCTCCATTTTAAAAACTGCTTTAATACAGAGAAAATATCTATTTCCCTGCAGAAAGAAGCACTCTTATCTAACACTGAATCTCATTGAAAAAAAAGCACAAAATTTTTCTATTGAAAAGATTTCTATTTAGAAAAAAAAGTTTAAATCAACCCAGGATTTTCTTCATGTTCATGATCAGAAGAAAGTGTCTCGGACAAGGCTCAGAAGTACCAAGATACTAAAGAAAGATTTGTCTTTTAGGTTTTCACTGCTGTTTTTTAGGTCTTTCCACAAAGTAGCAATATGGGTGAGAAATTAGGTCAACCTAATTTTCCACCAGGTTGGAAAACCAGGCAATTGTAGAGAAAGGTCTCAGAGCCATTCACCTGCTGCTGGAAGGACAGCAGTCTTTTGGAATCATGCCACTCTTACAATCAGAAGGCTGACAAGAATATATCAGAGGCAGAACCTCAAAAAGGCCCATATAATGAATGCAGAAATAGATAAGAACTCTTTACTCCAAAGCTTTCTGAAATGGAAACAGAGGCATATTATAGCCCTGGTACGCAGATCTAGATACAGATTTTATTTTCTGTAGCTGGCAGGTTCTTTCTGAAAATACACCCTAATGTTTCTTTCCTGCCAAGTACTTTACCTCATGTGGTTCTATGATGTGAAGAACCGGTGGATTTGGTTTTGGCTCGTCAGGATGACGCACTCTCAGCCGTTCTGTGGCCATTGCCAGTTCATCAATAGCAGACACGTGATCCCTCAGCACCATCCAATATTCATGAAGCAACTGTAAGAAAAGCCTCAACATAGTTGAACTGAGTTGAGTTCCCTTTATATGACCCCGCCATACAACGTATAATGTGAAAATCTTTTTAGAGAAGGGATAACATTTCTTTGGAGTAATTCAGTCACAACAACAACAAATTGCTAAAGAAAACTAACAGTGTAGAGAAATCACCTTGCCTGCTTTCTTTTCCAGCCTCTCTTTATGAATAACTGTCTCTCAATTCTTCTACAACAAGCTCAGAAACAAAATGTCTTACAGGACTAAGCAAATGCTGAATAAAATAATGGAAAATGATTAAGCAATTTTGAATAGATAGCTAGTATAGTACTAGGACTACTTCCTGAGGATGAACTATGTTTTAAAGCAATGTTAACAGGTTGAGTTGTCTTGAAAGAAGCACAGAGAAGCACAAGGTGAAGATAACATCAGATTCATTCACCCAAGAAAAAGTGAATTCTGGCTTTCTACAAAATAAATGGCTACAACTGGGAGTATACCATACACATAAACTCCTAGTTGATTGCTGATTTTTCAATTGTAAAAATATTTCTAAACACTCAGTTGTTTAGAGGGGGGCAGGTTGTTTTTTTGAGGGTTTTCCTTTTAGGTCATTTGTTTTAAGCTATGCCTACACTGCAACACAAAATTACGGTGTATTAAACCTGGCATACAAGCTAAGGACAGAAAAGTTGAAAGGACCTTACTCTCCCAAAACTGAAGAAACTAAATAAATATTAGGGAGAAACAAAGTTAAAATTATTTTTTCTTTAAAAAAAAAAAGCTCACAATTAAAGTAAATCAGTAAGGCTCTTGGTTGCCGGTCTAAAAGCTAATTCAAGTAACATCAGTAATTGAAGTTCCCTTTTCATGATTTATTAATAATTCTACTGCTACCTAACGCTTTCTCAGAAATCCC
>NW_010258473.1:5955-27242 GCF_000690775.1 Eurypyga helias
AATATTCATACCATATAATTGCCTTACTAAGCTTGCACAAAAAGTCCTTCAGTTAGTATTCACTAACGGAAAAGCCTGGCTATTACTCCTGCTTTCTTCTTCAAGCCAGAGTTTGTGCATATTAAGCATCTGTCTGAAGGGCACAAAGCTTCTCTTGTTTGAAAAAAAGGATTAATAAAAAAGTCTGTGTGACTAAAACAACAAAAGATCTTCTCACTTTTGTTTTCAAAACATTTATAATTTAATTAAATTTAACCTCATGTTGTCTACACTTCTTTTTATTAGGTTAATAAATTAGGTAATGTAGGGTGTAAAAGGCCAATATCTGGTCTTTAATGCAAGCCTGGGTTAGATTTAAAGGTTATTTTACGGCCTATCATCCCTATAGGTCCATGTAGATTAGAATAGTATGGACAACTGAATCAGCATTTCCAAGTCACGACAGACAGAATTGTGACAGCACTATTTTCATTCTCACTGATGTATCAGTCCCATTTCTTGTTGCCTGAAGTAAAAGGATGTGAAGAGACTGTTCGCTTCTTGCAGCAGAAAATCCCCAACACACACAGCAATGCCTTGGTAACTGGCTACCTTATGTCCTCCTCCTTTTGTTAACTGCTTTCATTAACGGCTTGTTAAGCCAAGGACATAAAATAATGAAGCATGTGAACAGCTAGGGTCATTATTCTCCAATCAGCATTGTGGTACCACAAGCAAGTGACCTGACTTTGTGAAAGCAGACTTTATTAGGTGTTTAATAACTCCAGCTATCAGATACCTACATGCTGATTGACGTGTCACTTTGTTTAAAAAGATTTTGAACTGCATTACGCTGTAACCTAGGTTTAGGGGTGTTTTAAAGGTAGCTCCAGATTAAGTCTTACTCCTAAGCAGCACCACCTATTTGAGGAAAGTAGGTGGTCAGTAACTAAGTTGGCTGAAAAACAAAGACAGACTGAATTCCATTAGTTAATCTACGATACATGGATCACTCACTTTAATACCTTCTCTTCTATGGACTAAAGCAAATGTTTAAAATCTTGAATAGCATAGTTTTGCATGAAGTATTGTTGCTTTTTCAAAAACTCCTATAAAAAAGCAAGTTAAGTGACAATTTCCTAGAATCATGAAACAGAAGGCCTGGGAGAAAGATCACAGGGTTGAAAACCTTTCAAGGAACAGGAATTTCTTCTCTTGTATGACCACAAAAAACAAACCTGTACGAAGAGTCAATAAACCTAACACTAATGTACCAAGTGTGTCCTACTGAAGCTGAAGTCTGTTTTAATTAAAAATGAGAAGCAGCAGCATTCAAGAGAAAACACTTTTGATTACATCTAAGCTGTAGGATGGGACCCTTGTGTGCAACAGGTCTTCCCCCTTCTCCTTCACTAGTATGCAGTTACTGCAAGGAAACACAGATGGCACAAGGATGCATGAAGAAAGCCACAGTACACTCCTATAGTTCTCTCTGATCCAAACTACAGGAGACTAATTATTTCTGTTTACACTGTGTAGTAAAGATACAGGAAATAAAGCAATAGTGAAAGGACATTTTTAGCTAGCACAAGACTGAAGGTAAAAACTGAATTAGAATGGACCAACTTTCAGTTTCACAGAATCACAGAATGGTTTGGGTTGGAAGGGTCCTTAAAGACCATCTAGTTCCAACCCCCCTGCCATGGGCAGGGACACCTTCCACTAGACCAGGTTGCTCAAAGCCTCATCCAGCCTGGCCTTGAACACTTCCAGGGATGGGGCATCCACAGCTTCTCTGGGCAACCTGATCCAGTGCCTCACCACCCTCTCCATGAATTTCTTCCTGATATCCAATCTAAATTTCTACAAAATTCTACATGTTAATTTAACTAAACAAACACATTTAATTATATCTGTATGGTATCTTAATAGATGCAATTACATTGCTTACTAATTTGCTTAGTAGTCAGTCTAGCCTTTAGAAACTCTTAAATCATACATAAAACATTTAAACTAGAATCCTGTAATAAACACTGAAAAGTGGTAAACCCTAATATCAGGAATACAACTTAGATTTGTACATACTCAGCTTAAATTGTTTATATTACGTTAAATAGACTACACAACTGTTCCATCACCGTCTCATCTACTGCACCTTATACTCCTTTTTCCATGCTTCAAAGAGTTCCAGAAACACACTGCCTTCTTCAGTTAGCTTAACATCCATTCGGTGAGCTTTGGCAAAGGAGAGAAGAGCTTTCAAGGCACGTTCAGTTTCACTGGTGGCCCACAGTCCTCTACTTGTGGTGGGCAAACGGTCATCAACAAGCCCTTCTTCATCTTCTATCATCTCCTCAAATATTGCCATTTGGCCTTTAACACTTAAAAACAAACCCAACACGGTATTTATCACTGATCTTTGTACTTCCACGTTTAAAAAAAATAATCTATGAACAAGTACGGTATCATACCGTTTGCAACTAAAGTGCAAACATTTGCAGAAACGGGAATATACGCTTAATTAGCATGCTTGTATTTATACCCACACTTTCTGAACACTTAATTTCAAACTTATGGTCATACTATAGCAGCTTAAGAAAAAGTGGCATGTATTTGTTCCTTGTACACAACTTTTCAAATGAAATTTAGATAGAAAAATCAAACCTGACTAATAAAATTGCTATCAAGTCCACTACAGAGAATCTGCTGTAATTTCTTCATTAAGCTATTTCAGAAAACATAAAGTAAAAAATATAAGCTTCTCACTATAAAAAAAGCAAAAGTTGGATTGTTTTATAAAGCTATGAACTTACGTATGAGAAAAGAGCTTCGACTCGTATTCTGTGAACAGCTCATCAGCCTTACAAAAGACACAGCTGCAATACAGAAGGTTGAAAACAAGCACTCAATTTCACAAGAAACCAAACTAATTCCTGTAATTGCCTATTCAACATAAAAAACCCACATAAAAATCCTTTAAAAAGAACAATTTAACAGCCTTATGTACATTCAATATAGCAAGTGA
Organism: Eurypyga helias; assembly: GCF_000690775.1. Taxonomy (NCBI): domain Eukaryota; kingdom Metazoa; phylum Chordata; class Aves; order Eurypygiformes; family Eurypygidae; genus Eurypyga; species Eurypyga helias. The sequence goes on from NW_010258473.1 coordinate 8,960, forward strand.
CTGGACAAGACTTTACAAGAACAAAACCAAAGAAAGGTCAGGATGGTAACAAATGAATCTAGATACCTGTGTGTGTACAAACCCCAAGTACAGAATAAAAGACTTCAATCTCTTATTTCAAATGAAGGAAAACTTAATAATAGACCTCTAAAGCACATTTTCTTTTTTCAAGACATACTTGTTAAGCGGAAGTCTAACAGGTCGCAAATGGCAGATCGTGGCAGCCTCAATAACCTGCTTAGAGGGAGGGCCTTCTAAGTTTTTCACTGCTTCTCTTACAATCTTCTGGAACTTCTTCACTTCCTCCAGCTGGGTTGTGAGCAGGTACTGAAGGCCTCTGCAGTCCCGGAATCTGATTTAACGAAAAAGGGAACTAACTGCACACTGAGTCACTGAATCCAAACTTAATTTACTACTTTAAGGTAGAAGAGAAATAGCTTAATAGCTATATAAGACAATACATGAATTTCTTATCATAAGCAAATGCTTATTACTGCTACACATTATGCTAGCTGTTGGAAATCATTCCACTGTATCCCCTGGGATGCCTGGTATTTTTACAATAGAAAGGCTCTTTACAAGACTTCAGAAATGCAAATGAATATTGGCCATCAACACCAACCTGCAAACACTCTGGTCCACAATAGAAATCTACTGAAGGTAAGCAACTGAACATACTTATAGTCTTATTTGCATCTGTTGGCCAAACTAATTTTCAATGCATCTGTGCAATCCACAGCAGACACCTGCACCCATCACAAAAATACACTGCATTATGCAAGTTAGCTTTCAAAGTTAAAATTATTAAGTGGACATGTCAGCGAACTACTTTCCTAAAACCTAGCTGACTGTTTTGATGGGAGTGGGAACATGAATACCAGTTAAGCATTTCTCATACTGTGACTTTCCTGTGAGCAGGGGTGTCTTGCCGTGAGTGCACCATTCATACAAGGTCTGGCATTCAGTTACAAGACAGTATTACAAAACTGTGGCTCTACCCCATATGGAAAGTGCAGTGCAAAACGTCCCTTCTATAAAGTGTGGAGAGAAAAAACACAGATTTAACACCACTGAAGTTTAGCATTTAATAGGACCTACTTACACAATATATGTTTTAAAATAAAACAGATGAGTGCCTAACCAGGTAGTCTGAAAATACATGTAAATTGCAATCACAAGTCTGTTTTTAATACCATCAGTTGCCAAATATTCCAGATTTCTGGAAGTCTCCCACACTGTACCCTGGATTAACAGTCTCTAATACTCAACTAGAGACAAGCACTTGTTGCTGCCACCAATGACCAGTAATATTTCATATAACACCTATGGTTTATAGGTTTTTATTCCATATGTTAAATTAAAAAATAAGTTTCATCCCTGTTTTAGAAAAGAAAGTTGTCACAGCTTTTCAAAAGTATATGCAACCTGTAAGCAGCAACAAATTTAAGAGATTCTGCCTAAAGAGCTAATGTCATGAGAAAAAACAAAAAACCACCTGTGCCAGTGCTCAGTCACCCTTACATTGAGGGGGAAAAAAAAAAAAACCCAACCAACCCTAACATTTCCTGATGTTCAGGGGGAACCTCCTGTGTTTGTGCCCATTGCCTCTTGTGCTGTCACTGAGCACTGCTAAAAAGAGCCTGGCTCCATCTTTTTTGCACCCTCCCTTGAGATATTTATATACATTGAGAAGCCTATCCTGAACTGCTGAACAGTCCCAGCTCTCTCAGCCTCTCCTATAAAGAGAGATGCCCCATTCATAAAATCATTTGAGTTGGAAGGGGCCTTAAAGACCATCTAGTTCCAGCCCCCCTGCCATGGGCAGGGACACCTTCCACTAGACCAGGTTACTCAAAGCCTCATCCAGCCTGGCCTTGAACAGTTCCAGGGATGGGGCATCCACAGCTTCTCTGAGCAACCTGTTCCAGCACCTCACCACCCTCTCCGTGAAGAACTTCTTCATAGTATTTAATCTAAACCTCCCCCCTTTCAATTTAAACCTGTTACCCCTGGTCCTGTCACTACAGGCCCTTGTAAAAACTCCCCCCCAGCACCCTTGTAGCCCCTTCAGGTACTGGAAGGCTACAATAAGGTCTCCCGGGAGCCTTCTCTTCTCCAGGCTGAACAAGCCCAACTCTCTCAGCTTTTCGTCATAGCAGAGGTGCTCCAGTCCTCTGAGCATCTTTGTGGCCTTCTCTGGACTCTCTCCAACCAGTTGATATCCTTCTTATGTTGGGGGCCCCAGAGCTGGACGCAGTACTCCAGGTGAGGTCTCACGAGAGCAGAGAAGAGGGGGAGAATTCCCCCTGGGGACCTGCTGGCCACACTTCTCCTGATACAGCCCAGGACACAGTTGGTCCTTTTATCACCATGTTGGTCCTTTATTGGACTCTCCAGTAAGTCCATCTCTTTTATACTGGGGAGCCCAGAACTGGACACAGTACTCCAGGGGTGGATTCAGCACCAAGTAGATAGAAAGGATCAGCCCTCTCAACCTGCTGGCAATACTTGGCCTAATGCAGTCCAGGATACCATTAGCCTTCGTTGTCACAAGAGCACACAGAATGCTCAGGGCCAACTTGGGGTCCACCATAACCCCCAAGGTCCTTTTCTGCAAAGGTGCTTTCCAGCTGGGTGGCTCCTATATCCACTTTGACCAGTCAGAATTTCCTTCTTCCTTCTCTGAATTATGCTGAGTTTTGAAGAAAGAAGAGGTAAAGGTTTGTATCTTAATTGTATTGAATAATCTAAATAAAGTACTGAGAAGTAAAATACAAGCTTACTTCCTACAAGGATAAGGAACTGCCACCTTTAGAGATCATGATGACTGAGTAGTCATACTGGAGGATAGGTCTTTACATATTTAATTGAAATCTGTGCATATTGTAAGTATTTATATTTACACACACACATTTTATATACACATATGTAAAAAGAGATGTAGATAAATGCATATACATACATATAGAAATAAAATAAAAATATGTATTTAACTAAAACATGATTCAGAAGGACTTATGATCAGAAAGAAGATAAGGACTGTTCATGTATTAGAGAAAACTGCCTGAAGTTAACTGTGAGAGCACTCTCCTCCCTGTGTTTTTTCTGTAACAAACCTACCGAGCTGGAGCACAGAACATACAAGAGGAGACTGGGAGAAAAGGGTTTATTCAGCATTAAAATGACATCACATAGATGAATAAAGCAAAAAGGTCTCCCCTAACTGGAAGGTACAGAGAAGACTGAGCCAAACTTTTCTCCAAGGCACATGGTGAAAGGACAAGAGACAACAAGATGCAACACAGGAAATATTAACTAGATAGAAGTAGTTTTAAATTTGGCTTTTTTTTTTTTCTCCAATGAGGTGGGTCAAATACTGGAACAGGCTTCATACAGAGGCTATGAAATCTCCCTCCTTGGAGACACCCTAAACTCAACAGGACAAATCCCTGCACAACCTGACTGGGCTGAGCCTCTGAGCATGGACTTGGATCTCTAATCCGCAGGTTGGTCTGAGTGACCTCCAGATGTCCCAATCCACTATTCTGTAATTGCACACCAGTGATACTATTGCCTTGAACATGAAATCAAACCAAAATTCTTTGCTTAGGAAAATAGTGATGCTATTTTATGCAGTTACACATTTTCTAATAGCACCTACTTCCCACTTAAGCAAGTTAATTTCTTTTAGAGGTTACTCAATTTTAATGTAGTAAACTTTGAATATTTCTTGCTTAGCAGTTACATGAGTACAGAAGACATTAAAACCAGAGTAGATAATACAAAGGAACATTTAAAAAAATGCTTGTCTAGGAAAAAACTAATTCTCCTGCCTTTTTTCCAGGTCTTCTATCTAGCTATGCTTTTTGGGGTCTGTTTTTGAAACTTAATTGCAGCCCAGATGCTCCAAAGCAAAAATGCCTGCTACGTAATTGCAACTCTTAGCAGAAACAGTAAGAGGACTTGAGCAGATTGAACTGTACTCATTAGTTTATTTTAGCCATTTTCTTACTTCTCTGCCATGGAGAGTTTATTAGTCTGCTGTTTGTAGTTGCTGGTTATTTCATTTTTCACACGTTGCACAAGCTCCTCATCAATGGCGTACTGTATTGCTGTGTGGATGACATCCAGCCACCAAGGAGAACTCGCATGTATCTGTACACAAAATACGTATTTATCCACAAATGTTCAACAAACCACCAGTTCACTCATTGCAGCAGAGGCTTATACTACTCTTTAGGCCACACTCAACCACAGATGGGTAAATTCCATGGAAAGTAAAAGATGAGAGCGTGCTTACAAAACATCATTCCTTTTCCTGTTAAAGTGCATATATGACTAAGATATTTTCTCTACTCCCATCTACTTCCACACCTTCAATTGCCTCAGCCATCTACACAGAATAGCCACATAGAGCTATTGTGATAGAAAAGTTTCCTTCTTCTCTCTAACAGAAGAGAGAACCATTTATTCAGAGGAAGCAAGCTCTCTGTGAAATTAATAGAGCAACACTGAAGTAACCTTATAATTTTAAGAGGTGAAAGATGCAGCAGTTACCATCCTTATGTGCCATTTGCCCCCGTTTCTTTATTGTTTCTTTACAACTGTGCACGTGACAAGCAGCATTTCAACTCAGGTGCTAATGAACTGATGAAGGGGTTGCACTTTTCCATGAAACCTGAATTGTCATATGGACTAAACACCACCAAGCCTTAAGCACAACGGCTACATGTTTATCAAAGAACAGTTCCTTTGAAAGTTACCAGAATACCATCTGACACACCACAGAAATGTTTTAAGGCCAACACCTGTAACTTATCTGAATTACAGGTGAAGCACAGTTAACATACAAGTCAAGGCCAGTGTTAAACTTATCACCCCACCACATACTCTGCTTTTAGTGATCTGTTCCCCAAGTACTGTGTGTGCTGGTGTGCGTGGAGAACACAGAATAGGTTTTGGGGCTCTGTGTGTGTGCGCTCACTGAGAGACTCGTTCCAAAAAGGCCTTCCAAGAACTGTTAGAGATAATAAACAGCAGGAGATCTGGATAAACAGATGAAAAAAGTATTTTTTAAAAAAATACTCAAAATTCAGAGACTAAACATGTAAGAGGTACCTGCCTTTCTTTGGAGCTCCCTAATGGTCTGAAGAACTGGCTGTAAAGCCTGATGGGCTTCTGCAACTTCTGCATTGGATTTACTCATATAATGCTGTCGAAGTTGTTGGGCCTGTATGGAAGTAAGAGCTTAAATTATGCACAACTCACTTTTGAGGAATAAGTGAGAATGTAAAAACTCCCCAGCTACCACAATGTTTTAAAACTCTTAGCTATGTATGTGCTACCTCCTTTCATCCATGAGCAGTATTTACCGTTAATTTTTTCCTCTAAAATCTCACCACAAAAAAATTTTTGAGAAGACAAACAACTACAAAGATGCCAACTAGGCAATTTTGGTTTTGGACTAATACAAACAACATATTACATTACAAAAAGGAACTGGAATTTAACTCTGAATTCTTACTTCCCTGAGCATTAAAATACCTTGTGTTGAATAAAGTAGACAATAAATAGATCCTAGAACAATCTGAGAACAGGAAAAACTTAACTCACCTACATATAAAACTTATCCATAAAATAAGGAAGATTTAAACTTATTTTTAGGTGCAGATACAATTTTTCATAAAAATTACTTCTGACGGTGAGAACTCCTTGTTATGCAGGTGTCTTCACATTATAATTATTTGATATTTTAAGAACTGATGAACACGTAAGTTATATTTGTTACAAGTAACATGTACACACAACCCTATATTCCACCATGACATTACGATTTCACTAGATACCTTTATTTTCTGTATTTTAAATGCACCCTACGTCTGTCTTTTTGTTTGCTACTATCAAGATAATTATAGTTACAGATGGAGCTCAGTTTACCAGGAGTGGACAGGGGTCTCAGGTGTTTGAATGAGCTACTGGTAAGAGCTATAAGAAACAATTTTTCCTTCAAATTTATAAGTAAAATACAAGTTTTCCAATCTTATTTACAATAATGTCAGGAGGGGTGAGATAGAAAAATGCTGGAGGCATAGGTCAATAAAATGGGCATAATTTCTATAAAGGCTGGTAGAAACTACTTTATATATTTAAGGAAACAGGTCTCACTAGAACAGGAAAAAATGCTACGTATGCACAGAATTTGCATAAAAATAATAAAATATCACAAGACATCCAAATAATAAGACAGATACTCATCACCACCGTGTAAGTGAAGAGGCTGAAAAAACTGGGCTTGTCCAGCTTGGAAAAGAGGCTTAGAGAGTACAAAACAGCAGCCTTCCAGCAGCCAGAAAGAAGTCACCAAGGAGCAGCAGCCAGGTATTTTACTGAAGTGCACAGCAAGTACACAAAGGACAACGCCTATAAATTGGAACGGGTGGTTCTAGGTGATGACTCCTCCCCACCATGAGCATTATGAAGCATTGGAATGGGTTTGCTCAGGTAAGTTAGAAAATTTCTTTCTTTGGAGGTTTTAACAGCCCAACTGGATAAAGCCCTGAGCTACTTGCTCAGAAATCAGTGTTGACCCTGCTCTGAACAGGAGCTTCAGCTAGAGACAGCCCAGGGTACTTTCCAACCCAAATGGTGGCACACTAACTATGTATGTTCTTTTGCACGTGTGGTCCACATGTGCACTACGAGTAACCAGTGTGGAGCAGTGATCCCAGCTATCTACCGGATACTTGCCCTGTTAAAATTAAAGGTATAGTTAGGCAGGCTTATGCACACAGTCACACAGTGCGTTCTTTCTGGCCAAAGATGGTCAATCTTTCCAGATGTTCAGGCAGTACAAGAGTGACAAGGATGAACCAGATGCTGCAGGGCATGTGAGTACAATATGGGTAATACAGGGAGAGCCTGGACAGATGCCACTGGCAAACTTTAGGCTATGAACTCCACAAATCAGGACCTTGTCAGGAACATTTCAAAGAAAGTATTATCTGTTCCATATACAGGAGCAAAAAGAGGTAGAGAAACAGCTTCAAGGCATGATGCAGAACATGCGTTAGACAGTAGTAGCTTATATTTACTAGGAGATGGGGTAGTGTTTTGGAATGGAGGGCACATATGCAAGACAAATAAATTTAACCTACAGAAGATTCTGACTATCTGCAGTTAAAATGAGAAAGGCTAAAGAAAACGTGAGGAAATAAGGGCTCAAAAGAATTCAGGACGATGCATTCTTTATCAGTAACATGTATGTAAATTATTTCCACAAGAACATTGTGGGGGTGGGGAAATCACATTTTAGGCATAATTATTAAAGTTTCCATAAAACCCACTCACAACGTAAGAGATCAGACATTCTGAACAGCAGCATTTTGCTGGACATTTTTGGTCTCATATCTCACACTGAGCAACTCCTGATTTTACTAACCTGAAAGGAAACGTACATACGTAGCTTTCAAGTTAATGTTACTTCTTCAGTTAGACAAAATCTTGAAGGATTTAAAAAAAAAAAATAAAAAGGTGCTCTTCAAAATGTATATATATAAAAATGAACAATGTTTACCTCCTCTGCAAGCCGGCCATCACGCAAAGTTGGGGGAATTCCTGGGTGCTTTGCCAACAATTCCATCAAATTGTGTGTGGAATGAAGTCTCTGAACGTACACAAAGTCAACAGCAATCATGGAGAAAAAAAATACATTGCAACATCTGTGACACAAAGCTTAAACAGCAATGAAAGCTTACAGCAAGAACTTAGCATTAATTTAAAATTAGGCCTTCCCCCCTGCCCCCCAAGAGGAACTTGTGCTCTTCTCACCTCATGGGATTCACTTCACCTTTGCCCTATTACTGCCTCAGCCACTGAAGAGCACTGGACAGCAGCAGTTTGGCATTAGCTTCAAGAGCTACACCTACACAGCCAGGAAGTGCTCAACAGAAGCTGAGTTCTATTACACAAAGGTAGAATTAGGCAGTGTACATGTTGAGGGAAAAGCCCTTTATTGGATTGCATAATTCCAGTAAAACAACTTTATTAACAAACTTACTATGAGTAGCTTAACAAGATTATGCTGATACAGCCATGCTAAGTGAAAAATGCCTCTGGGAATTCACAAAAGAGAAGGAAGGCTCAAAGCAGTGAAATGGAGCCAACAGATGGCCACATACAAAATAATCAAATAAGTTAACGAAGCAAGCAAAGTGAAGAAATAGACAACTGATGACTTCTTATTTACTTGTTATTAACATTTAAATATCTTGTTATGCTTACAAGAATTTTTGTCAATTTGTAACTGACACTTCTTGAAGAAATATGAAGACATAACTTACAAAACCACTGCTTTTTAATAAGGAAATTATACTCATTTTTTAATACAGTTTTCAGAATCTATTAATAGATTTCCTGAAGAGAAAATTCACTTTGGTACTTTTTCATGTTTTGATGCCCTTTCAGTGAACATCTTCTGCAGTGCAGTAATTTTATTATTCTCCACCATTTGGCACATTAATGTTATTCTCAGTGGAAACACAGCATCCTCGTTTTGCAGCAGGTAATATAGTACCATTAATGTGAGCAGCCAATCACATTCACAAGTCTAAGAATTCAGCTTGTTAGGTTTGTTGCAGAACAGCAGGTGGAGATCATACACTGTTTCTGGGATACCATGAAGACTCACAAGCAAAGGTTACTAGAAATACAGCAGCTTCAAAAAAAAAGAAAAAAAAAAAGGAAACGTGAAGGTCACTTGACAGATTCCTACCTAAAGTTTGTGATAATGACAGGAAGCTGAAAGAATCACTCAGCACATCACTGGGAGGAAGACAAGACTGACCTGTTAAATGAAATCTAAACTATTCCAGTTCTTAATTATGTCTCTTGACATTTGAATGCTCACTCACCTGCAATGAATCTGTTTTGAGCTTTTCTTTGTGCTCTTCAGATGATCTTAACACTTCTCTGTACAGCTCTGCAGCCAATGTATATTCTCCTGAATTCGAAGAGAGTAACAAAAACACACGTACACATATTATGTTGGTTTTTAAATACACAAACGGCCAGGACTGGCCATCACTTTTAACATACTAAGACATTTTCAGAAAGGCTGTAAAATATTCTGTTTGTCTTCAGGCAAATCTTCCCTATTCCTTGTCACCCTCCACCCCCCCAAGAAAAAAAACAACCCAAAACCAACTGTCAAAAGACAGGAAGTATTACATTTTACAAAGACTAAAGCATTTTCTGAATTAAATATATTTGAGACTGCAAAATCTGTAGACTTCTTGATCTTAACATACGTATTCACAGTTGCATAAATCCAGAAAATCTCACACATTGCACTAAAAAAACGTCAGCTACAACTCACCAGCGATGCATTACTAAACTCACACTGAAAATACATTATTCACTCTTCCAGTGAAAACAATGAAAGCTATGTCATACGTCAGAAATGCAGAAATGATTAAATACATGCAGGGAGCATAACTACTGATGAAAGCTAACATAACGATCACTTCTCAGAAAACAGATTATATAAATTTAAAAAAAAGAAACAGGAAATTGAAGTCACATATGGAAAAGCAGCAAAAAAAAATATCTATTTTTATTTTCTTTTCTGAACTGAAAGATTTATTTAGCCAGTAATAGTCTTAGAAGACTGTGAAAACATGTAGAATTACAGGGACGCGAAATGTATACAGACAGGTAACAGTAAAACAAAAATCATCTTCCTACATATCTGGAAGTGTAACAGCCCTACTGTTACAGGCCCAATGCATTTATTCTTTATGTCAGACTGACAAGCCGGAGTGTCAAAGGTTACCCCTTACAATAATACAGTAACTGAGATGTTCTTGCTCTGTGTTAGGCTGACAGCAATGTTAAAGGTTAATTCTTAAAATAATATACAATTGAAATGCCTTTCTGTGTTAAACTGCCAGACAACATTTTATTCTTCACTGTGTGCTGTTTCTGGTTGTAACATGTTCTGTTTCAATGGTATTTGATTAGGATTAGTTGTTTTGACTTAATTCCTCTTTCCCACTGTGCTCTGTTACACACTACATGATCTCACTACACTTTCTTAGATTTGCACTGCTCTGTTATGATGAGGATCCGCTAGTTTGACTCTATTCCTCTCACTATGTTAAGTTATTTTGGTCAAGGTGCTAGTTCTAACGACGTTTCAGATGTTAAGCTGCATTGAGGATACACTGTCTCACTATTCTAGCGGTGCCCTGTACTTTTTCAGAGCACGACTGGGATTTTGACAATACCCTGATTCTCAGTATCTCTTCCCAAACCACATTACTGGGAAAGGTTTGATTACAGGAGAGGAGCCCCTTGCTCATCAAAAGCAGGAGGGTACAGGCTCGTTAATATCTCAGCAGTGTCCTTATAAGCTGAGAAGTGTTTTTATAAATTAGAAGACATCTTAAGAATTCTGGTGTGTTGGTTTTTTTTTTTTTTTTTATGAACTTTGCTCAATAACGGCTGATTATAATACTAAAAATCACACCCATAGGTCAAAGAAACCCCTACCTAGGTGAAGACCCTTCCCCTGAGCATGCATTACAGTGGAAGTAGTGTGCCAGTAATATTATAACTGTATAACCAAGCACTGTAAAGGGGGATGGATTGGGAAATTACTGGATCTAAAGGTTTTGTGGATAAATACAGCTCAAAAAGCTCTGTTCAGAGTGCATGCTAGGCAGAGATACACCCAATGCACCCAGCTCTGCAATAATTCTGTGTTGGCTTCTGAAAATATGATTTTGTATAGAGTTTTCTTTGTTACTTTTCGGTTACGCTACTTCAACATTTGTTGTTTCTCACATTGCAAGAATTGCCAGTTTTAAGGGTATAGTCCTGCAATACACTACTCCCATTACTAGTACAAGCCAAAAGTTACATGCTGAATTTGCAAGGCCTCAAGGCTGAGGCTTGTCAGGCCTCATTTCACTTTTTCTTGACCTGCCTGCACCTTTTCCTTAGCTGTGACAGCAATTTCTGTAATGCACCAGGTGCCTACGCCTAATTTTTTTTCTTTGTTTTTACTTTTGTTTATCTTTGTGTGGTACAATCACAGCTTTATATAGATAGCAGTAACAAGCAGTTATTTTATGAAGAATGAGATATTTACAACTAACACACTGATGTAGTTTGGAGAAATACAGGCCTAGTTACAATAGCAAAGGCCTTGGAAAGTAAAGATATAGGATGCAGTGTAGAGGAGTACAGCCATGGGATGCTAAGAGATGGTGCACAGGCTTGGCAGTGAATAAGGAAGCCAGGGCTATAAACAACTCACCCACAGTCAAAGAAATGCAGACCTAGAGCTGGACAAAACTGGCTTTAGGGGCAAAGAGAACAAAGAAATAGTATGTAACATTCATAAAAGGCATCATGTACACTAAATTTGGTGTTAATGTGGAGCTGCAGACCAATGAAGAAAGAGAAAGGTGTAAAAGTGTGCTAGCAAACATAAAAGTGACCTTAACTGATCCTTCAGTGAGAAAGGAGAAACAATCAACACAAACATCCTAGAGCTACAGACCAGAACCCTGCCTCAGTCCTGCTTTTGTTTCTCACCACATGCAATTGTTAATCTTCTTTTCAAAAATGGCCAAACTTAATTTTTGCTACTAGTCTATTTTATAAATGGCTGTATAGAAATCTTTTTAAGTGCTTAATTCTACCCGAAAACTTTGATCTCCATCCTGCAATCCAAGTATTTCAAGCCTACTAACTACAGACTAGAGAAACTGAATGTAGCCTTTCTGAAGGCAAGTAACAGAACAGGCAGTTTGCTTGTTCCCTTTGAAGGAAGACTTTGACATGAGCTGGAAAAATTCAAGCAGTTTGTCAACTTGGCAAAGAGGCATTTCTTTCAGATACATGACTATGTCATTTTAATTTATTATTTTGTTTAAGTGGGACATTTAAGATTAATATTAGTTTTTGTTACCCATTCAAAACTTCTTTTTCCTCCTATTTCAGACAAAATCTACATCGACAGAGCTGTATAGCAGGCACAGCAAACAGGTCCCATGTTCAGCAGTTTATGTGGGGGCGAAAAAAAGGGGGGGCACAAGGGAGCCCAGAAAGCAGTACTGATAAAACAAAAGCAGGTTAAGTACAATTACACACGTATGACTTCTTTTATCCTCCCAGTACACAAACGATAAAGTCAAGAAAGAATATAAAACAAAAAGGCCAGAAATACCCCAAGACATCTCAAAGATGCACCGCACTACACCTGTGTTTTTCTCCCTCATCTAGAACAAATGCTGTTTTCTGTTACAAACACTGCTACAAGCCTCTTCAGTTTCCCAGGATTTCACTATGTCTTTTTCACCAAATTCAAAGAAGCTGCTGTTTTCACATGCTGTCATCTAAACCACAATTAGCCTACTAAAAGGAGTAAAGAGTGTGCTACAACCATCCAGTCTTACCTTTAATGATATGGATACCAGCTAAGCCGTTCAGAGCACACACCAACTGTCGGTGAGCTTCCTCGCACTCCGTTCGACATTTCTTCTGCAAGGATGTTAGCAGTTCTTCCATGGTCATGGTGCTGCAGTGGAGACCAAACAGCTCACATGTGAAACAAAACCACAATACTAGAGAAGTAAAATGGTCATGCTGTGCAGCACGAAAGATTGTTACACGCATCCAACATAGGGTGCAAATGTTTAACTGACATCTATTTACTTATTGAAAAAACCCTAGTTGTCACTTTTTCTTTCAGACAGAGCTTTACTCCAACTTGAGTACGTCAAGAGGTAGATGCCTACTAAAACCAGAAAGCTATAGGAAACAAGGAAAATTAGAAGAAGGTAAAGAAACCTTCACGGGGCAAAATATTCTGCTCCTTCTGTTATAGTGGTGAACTGGAAACAAGCAAAAACAGAACGCATTTTGGTATAAGCTGTTCAAAGAAAAACAGCTGAGTACCTTTCTCCCCCTCGCTACCAGCCTAAACCCGTGAAACAGATGTAACAGTGAAGAGAAAATGTGTGAAATGAGAATAGTGAAGATTAGCAAGTATTATAATTTTAAACTTCCTTTTCTACATTTGTTTGTAATATTTGTAATTCGTAAGAGACACTTAGTCAGAAGATAACTAGCTTAACATAAAAATATAGGAAATTAAGAGGTAAGAGAGAAGCAAGAACAGAGATGAGAAAAAAGAAGCACAAAAGAAAGCTTGGAATATGGCCAAGGGACATAGAATCCAGGCAGGGAGAAGCCTGATGCAAAGTGACAAAAGAGTAAACTGCAATAACAGTCTACAACAGCTGACCTGAGGCTGCTTCTATGAGCAATTGCTGCATGAGACCAGACACTATCCCCCTCCCTGAAGCACTGCTCCTCAGCCTCATTCACCTTCAGAAAAAGGATTTACTATTTGGCCTTTAGTGCCGTGGAGCAGAGTAAGAGGTGACCTAACTGCTGTGCAGTCTGGGCCCAAGCTATGACGGATTGGCATCCCTGACCCCCTCTACAACACTGTTCATTTGCCCACTCTGTTCCTGAAGTTCATGCTACAGCATGCCTTAAGGCAATAGAATTACTTCTTATAATTAGCAGAATTCTGCTGAGGTATTGGCAAACACACAGAGCACTTGCTTCTCGTACTTAGGTAAGTAGCAGTGGTAGAAATACCACTCACTTTCAAAATCTTCAGGAGATACAAGAAAAAATATAAAAGCAAAAGGATGTACATATACAGTATACAATATAATACACAGTCTGAGACTACTAATTAAGACAAAAGAAGATGTTGGGGTTTTTTACTCAGTTTAACTAGGGAAGCCTAGAAAACTCCCTTTTGAGGGCTGTTTTTTTGCTGAGCAAATGTTATAATTTAGTGCCTTCACGATACAGGTGAAGGAAAAAAATTCATCTAGCATAGATTATGCTCCGAACTCAGCTTTCTTGTCCCACTAGATTTCTTTTCTTTGAATTTCTAGCACTGAATGTCTTCATTATTCTCATACGTACAAGCAAAGCCAGGAGCCAAATCTTCTCTCTATTCTGTGAGCATCTACTGCTGCAGTCAAGTTTGGTTCACAGAAAAAAAATATAGATAGTGCTTGGAAACAAATTTTCTTTTTACATAGAGACAGGAAGCCTGGGAGGAATACAGAAAAATTGTCTGAGCAGCCAGGGATCAGGTTAGGAAAGGTAAAGCTCAAATAGAATTAAATCTGGCCAGGGATGTCAAGGGCAACAAGAAAAGCTTCTATAAAATATGACAACGATAAAAGGAAGACTAGGGAAAATGCGTATTCCACTAGCTTATTCAGTTGCAGATATCTTGTATGGACTGGTGGGAATATTGATTTCTCCAGTGTTTGAGTCCTTGCTTCCACACCAGCAGACTGCTAGACAGAAAGTGCTACAGCACAGTGCCTACTATTGGTCCCTGCTGAAGTAGGTGCAAAGTCAGTTACAGCTGTTTAGGCACCGTAGATGCCCCGTATGAGAAAGCAGAAGGAATAGGACACAAAGTTTCATAAAAGGATACAAAGAGAGTGAATAGAATGAACAAGAGCAGGAAACAGTAGAAACAACACTGACAGTGTTAAAAAGTTTAAGTTCTCCCCTACTTGTAGCTGAAGAACAGAACCAACACACACAGTGCACTGAGAGCCTGGAATGAGAACAGCCTGTTCCATCACAACCCCCCTTCTAATTGACTGAAAAGTAGCAGCTACATTTTGCAGAGTGCTGGCAACCTGGTTTCAGTCTACCAAAGGCTGAGGCCAAACTGGTATTTGCAGGGCACTTGTGAGGCAGATGACCTTGAAAGCAGGGGAAAGGGGGCAAGAAAAAAAAGCATTCAAACAGCTTTCTAGTTCAGATTTACATTTACAAATTTTGCAACCTTCCATTAATAACATTTTCTTTGAATTAAAGAATTATTCCATTCTGTTTATCCATTTTATTCATTTTTCTCATTTATGAACATGAGTTTTGCCTCTTGCAAAGATCAGTGAGCTTTTTTAAAGCTGAAAGACAAGCTGATTTGTTTCACACTCAGTCTGTCAGCTGCAACACCCTAATATCCATCAGCATCAAAGTTGAACTGTTACTGCACAAACCACTGCCTCAGTACCGTGTTCTTTAGCATAAGAATTACACTGACTTCCCTACTACATCCTGTTCAACTTCGGAGGTCAGCTTGGTGTGGCATAGTTGCACATTTAAATGAAGAAGCTTAAAATTAGGTTTGAGAACTGTACAAGATCTTGCACCGTTAGGGATGATCAGAGTTCTGCTCTGGATAAAGCAAGCCATTTAAGAAGTGACAGAAATTCACCTTTTCTGTAACTGCAAGAACTCTCCCCGAACAGCTTGCGGATGACAGCAGGCCTGCCTCAGCCGCAGCAAAGGGTACAGAATAGAAGTCACAGTCCTTCTATCGAGGCTACTAAGCTTAAGAGTCCAATCCGAAATCTTCCTGAGTTTTGCCAACGCATCCTGGCAGCACACCTCGCGCTGGCGATGATAGAAGTGTCTCTCCACAGGAGAAAAGTGAAGCCAGTGTACATTTTCTGTCTGAGGGGGGATCTGAATCTGCAATTAAAAAAGAAAATAAGTAATTTGCAAACAAAGCTATTGATAAATGTTGGCCAGAAATTTTAAAACCCCAAACTCTTATTTACTTGGTCAATCACATCCTTCTTCGCTGATCTCCACATTATCTTGGCAATTAGACTGTAGAGAGGCTGAGGATTTTTCCTACAGTAAGGTCGATATAAAAGTTGGTCCCACCAATGTTTGACCCAGTAAGGATCAACTCCAAGAAAGAGGACTAATCCATACAGATCTGCCAAGAAAAGAAAGTGTTTTAGAACAATGTTTGTGTTTTAACACTTCAAAATATGCCTCAAAAAATTAACTTGCATTGAAAGGTTACCAAGCATAAAGCAACTACATTCTGGCCATTATCTTTTCCACGTGTTTTCCAGTTATTCCCTTGCCAAAATACCTAATTTGAGGCAGGGGACCGGGTAGGGGAAGGTGGGGGTTCTCTCCTTCAGCTAGTGGTTGATTTTCATAGAACTTGCAGGAATGTAACTGTTTGTGAGACACTTTCCTAATTTCAAGTTTAGCAGAACAGAGCAATGAATTTAAACCTACTCAGAGCAGAGGTGAGAGGCAGAAATTACATGATTGCATATGTTTAACTGGGTTTGCCAGGTTTCTCTACAACAATATTACACAGTATCATTACTTCATAGCCTGCTGTGCACCAACTGTCTGCTGCCCACCATCCCAAAAGGGGCTGCAATTCAGAAGACTTTCACTTTTCTACTAAGGCAGAAGAAATTAACAAAATACACTTTCATCGTTTTCTTACTAATTGAGAGAATACAGCTTGCTAGTTCTGCCCAATTCAGAAACCCATCTTTCTGGGGCATGAAATTTAAGGTCATACTGACTGTAATTTGTAAGATTTGTACCTAAATCTTACTGGAAAAATACCAAAGAACACGTTTAGATGCTGCATGTGGACAATGCAGAAACAGAAGCATATGATGGTATTTTACAGGTAGTTCTTAAAGGTCTGGTGTCTACATTCTTTATTATGTTAGCTTGCTGGTAATTCTGGTATTCAGCTGAGAGCTCTAAGACATTCACCAAATACATCATAGACCAGGGGAAGAAAAGTGCCAGGAGTCATTTCTATGCAGGAAGGAATGGTTTACCCAGAGGTCCTATGCCACGTGATTACAGCAGCAGCGACACAGATTCAAATTAGTCAGCAGTTTTCATCCCCTATGTGATGAAGGCTGCCTCAGTGCCTGGCCAGCATGTTTTACGGACAATACGACATTTCAGATATGTATTACATCAACACTATCACATATAAGGGCTTGAACAAGTTAATCACAGTCAAATCAATCACTTCCTTCTATAGTGTTTGCTTTATTAACTACATATTGCCACAACTATTATGTGTATTTATAAATTTAATCCACAATTTCGTAATTAAACCTACAATATTAATTTTTATAATAGTTTGGTAGCTGAACAGTTGTTCCCAAATGCACAGAAGAGCTTACACAGATTTATCCACTTTCAAACTCATTGCCTCCCTGTGTAGCACATACTCCTAAATCCAAAGAACACAGGGAGATAAAGCAGTTAAGACAGCTCTCTTTCTTTTTTAATATCTGTCTGAAGCCTGTGTTCAGAAACTGAGTAACGCTCAAAAAAGACAAGCTAAATGACACCTGCTAACAGAGCTCCTTATTCCACACATCTCAAATCATTAAGTCCTTACATAAGAACTTAAGACAGTTTTATAAAGCTCTGGTACAGTTTTTAGGATTTATATGCATGGCAGTTGATGCCCACGGAAGTTCATACAGGGCTACTCAAAAAGCAAATACGGCTTTGCTCTCTGTATTTGACAGTTTCAAGGATTCTGCAACCAGAGCAGACTGTCTTTAGCTGCAATTGAGAAGGGTTAATATGTACCCACTCTGCTAAATGAAGAACAGACTTGAGACAGCTGTTCGACATACAGATGCTTTACACCCCAAAGTATTTGCCTAACTCGGGGAGATAAAGGGATTTCAGCTCTGCAGTTTTTATATTGATACATTTATTGATGTCTTTATTACATGCTTAAGGTTTAAGGCTTACCAAGTCAGAGTACCTAACGAACTGAATGCAAGACTACCAGGCATTTTAACTGCTTCAAACCGCTAACTCATTATCAGCACAAAGAAAACCCACGGATGACACTGCTGCATATAAACCTCACCTTCTAATCCTCGCTGCACAGGAGTGCCACTGACACACCAGCGATTGATTCCACTTAAACGGAGTGCCATTTCAGCAGCCTAGCAAAAGAAGATAGAACCAATGGTAGGAAAAAAAACACCTCACAACCAAAAAAAAAAAGAATAAAGAGTGGAAGAGTCTGAAAACAAGCAGACCTTATTTTTACAAAGTCTGAACATCTTTCCAACATATAAGATTAGCAGACCTATGAGCAACATTGGTACAATGTATTAAGAAAATGTGTATAAAGTTATGGAGCTTTTTCCGAAGGTAATCGAAAGCCATTACAACTTCCAAGTAATCAAATGCAATTAAGGGTTTACAAAAGGCAAACAGTTAGCAAAAGAAATTGTTCGTAAAAAAATTTAAAAATTAAATACTATAAGCCATGATGTAAGTAGCATTTTTGTCTTCCTGTCTTGAGCAAAATGACTGGACAAATATTAATTAAAAATCATAGAATGGTTTGGGT
>NW_010258474.1:0-26541 GCF_000690775.1 Eurypyga helias
TGCACTTGGCCTTGTTGAACTCCTTCCCCTTATTCACCGTGTAAGGGGAAGGTGGTAGCCACACGTTCCACTTTACAACTGCCCCTGTTACAGTGTTTGCCTTTACCGCAGCGACCACGCGCGCTCCGTCACTCGCTTTCCTTACCTTGTTACAGTACGGACATTCGCCAAAGATGACGTTAAAACTCTGCCTGCTGGAAGGGAGCCCTTGGAGCCACTGCAACACAAGCGGGGTAGAATTCACCTGGGTTTCGTATCAAACCTAAGAACCACCTGTTACCAGGGATTTTCCAAGCAGAGCTCATTCGATCAACGTCTGACACGGCGCGTGTCACGCCAGAGCCCGAATAACCATGACGCGGGGCAGGTTCCCTCCCGCAGGGAGCTGTTTAGGAACTGTGGGTTAGGAGGCAGGAGGAGGCCCAGTGGCTGCTGCAGCACGCCGTACAGTTCAGGTGAAGTGGGCAAAGCTTATTCTGTAGAACGTGTGAGCTAAGGAGCCGGTCTGTCCCCTGCACGCCCTTACCTCATAGAGGCAAGCCTGGTGAAAAGGCTGCCCGCAGCGGGGCTCATCGCACACCTGATCCGGGGCGGCGCCATCCAGGCGGTAGGCATAGCAGATCCCACAGTCCCGAGCAAAATCCTGAAAACACCAGAGGTCGGAGCTTGGAGTACAGCTAAAGGAGGGAACAGGGCTGGGAACACAGAGACCAGGGCCACCTCTTTGTCTGTGCTTCTGCACTTTCTGTTCCTCAGGATTACTGACCCTTTTGCCCTCAGCCTATCTATTTACGCCCGCGGGGTATGAAGAGAGACCGGCTGCCAGATGGCCAAGGCTTTCCTAGTTAGATGCTGTCCTCCCCCGGACTCCTGTCTGGTTTGAGGAGCCTTTTCCTACTCCTGGGCCCCGCCGTTTCTCCTTTAACGTGGGCAGTGCACGCGAGACCTCGCCATCAGACGTGCATTTGAGTTCCCCAAGTGAAAGCAAAGCTGGTAAATCCGGCGTTACAGCATCGTCAAAAATTAATTCCGAGTTTGCTTGAAATGCCCCAGTATTTGGATGGCCTCTTGTCCCCCCTAAGCAGCTCTTCCTAATTAGAACTTAAGTCAACAACATCCGTAACAGAATGTTTGGATTCTCCACATCTCATTAGCTCCTCGGGAACTTCCTCATTCCCTTTTAACAGCGATGCCCGTTGTCAAGCGGCACCGAGGCCACAGGAGAACGCGCTGTGCACCTCTCATCAAGAGTTAACAAGCTCTGACAATGGCTGCTTGAAGTCCAGAAGTCCTTATGACAATATCTTAATCCAATTAACTCTCTTCTTTCTGCCGGCACTTGGAAAGTGACCATTTGCATTTTCCTTATTCCTCAGTAAGAACCGATCATTCACAAAAAGCAACTTACGTTTTTTTCTAACACAGCACGCGACGGGAAATCAATTTCTAAGAGGTCTTTCAAGTTTTGTAATAAACTGATCTCTGGATCCCTGCGGGTGGGAGAGAGGGAGAAACAAAGTCAGCACGAGGAGTGGCGAACACCAGTTCCGGATCAGACCGGAGGTATTCCAGGTGCTTACCACAGGTGCATGTTGCTGTTCAGCTTGGTTCTCAAAGGGTTAGCCGCTGCAAACAAGGCAGACGATCGGTATCAGACACAGGGGTCCCCCTACGCTGCGCGAGGGAGGCACTGGAAGAAGGGGCCGCTCCCCGAGCGCACCGGCATGCCGTGGATTCAGGCTGCCGAGAACCTCGGCATCGGCCGTGTGAAACGCCCCGACGCAGGTATCCAGCCTAATTCCTGGCTCTGCTGCAGCAGAGTTTGCCCCAGGAGCCTGACACGGCTTCCGCTGGTGTCGGCTGCTGCCTTACCGTGATCTGCTCCGAGGAAGTAACACTCGGGGAGCGTGTTTGGGTGGCGAGGATCTACCTCCACGTTCACCGAGACGTTGTTCCCTACAATGGGAAAGCAACACGGTCACAGGAAGCTTCTCCTTCCAGTCCAGTATTTGGAAACGGAAACATTCACCTTTGTGTAAAAGCAGGTTTGAATGGGTTAATTCAGGCCGGTTTTCCTCACTACAGATGCTAAAGAAGTTGGTAGGTATCCAAATGAACGGTAAAAAATGCCAGTATATATTCAATATTTCCATTCCAGTGGACTGTAATTAAAATAGCCACTGATGAATAAACCCGCCAGCCTTGCATTTCTCACAGACGGGTCCTCACCCCAACACTTGGGCTTCTTTCTGAACAACCCCCCTCGAGGTAGATGACTTCATCCGTTTGACATCTCGGTGACATTCTGAAGGTTGTAACGGGTAGTAATTCAGCTCCGATGCCCAAAAGAGAAGCGCAAAGACGACACCAGGCAGTAAAAGCCAGTCCCCTCCACGGCATCTCCTGGGCCGTTTGTGAAACAGCAAGGGTGGTTCTTGTTTCAGGTGGTCACACTCCAAGCCTCTAACCTCCTCCCTTCTCTCCTTTCCTGTCCTTCCCACCTGCCTCTTTTAACCCCCTTTTCTCCCTCCCGGCTGCACTCCGAGATCCCTTTCACTCCTCCAGTGCAGGATCAATCGAAAGCAACCGTCTATTAAAAAATCTGGGATTTGTGGATGGGAGAAGGGCTGCACCTGAGCCGGTATTTTACAAATACTGGTTTTTCTAGGGCTGTCATGCAGGTCCTCGGGTTTTGGCAATTCCATGTTCATCATTTACAAATACACAGTATTTTCCCATAGAAACTTCCATTGTACGTAACACCATAAAGTTGTAATTGATGCCCTAAACAGGTCTGGGGAGGTTGTTTTTCCAAATACACCAAGTAAAGAGAGATGTGTCTTGCTGGCTCAATTCCCTCCTTTCCTTTTCCTCCCTCCAACCACCCGGTCAGATCGGCAACGCAGAGCAGCACCCCGCGGAGTTCTGCTTCTCAAACCTTGCCATACCTATTGCAATTCTCCTTGTCGTAGCACTCCGCGTGGGATTTTCTGGCTCAAGCACCCACGTCTTCCCATCGATTTCATCCATGGCATCCCAGAAGTCTTTCAGCGATTCTAATGCCGCCAGGAACTGGTTATAAATGTCTAGTAAGGAGTTCTAAGAAAAGCAGAAATCTCAGTAAGTTTCAGGCAGTTTCCACTGACAGCCAGGCAGAATATTCCCAGAGCAAAGCGGGGCGGTTGTGTGCAATCCCGCGTGTGCCCAGCCGTACCACGGGAGCACCAAGCGCTGAACCTCACAGACTTTTTAGGCGGAGCATCCCGAGGAACAGCCGCGTGCTGAGTGCCGCCCAAGCTCCCTAATCCTGGTGCGGGTTGGGACATCCATACGCCAGTGGTTTATAGTCTTTTCCAGAAAACTTCTCGGAAAACTGGTAACAGCGACTAATTTGCATTGTAGCTCGTAACAAAATACAGCAAGTTTAGAGCAAAAATCGTCATCATCTGCTACTGAACCAGCAACATTCTGGTATTTTGCCTCTGCTTCGGCTGAGGGCCGCGGCACCAAATGTAAACAGCACAGAGATACCCACATGGCTCAAGTCGCTTGCTTACTCTTTTAAAGACTCTGAGAAACAGAGTCATAATTATCTCAGAATTCGGCAGTATCAAACCTGGTACTTAACATCAGATTTCAAGCCGTGTAAATGCGGTACGAGGAGGAGAAACCGTCTAATAATCAGAGGATTACACTCAAGGGATTTCAATATTTGAGAGTGGATTAGATGGAATCAGAAAAATCTTTCATTATACAGCCCAGTACAGAGAACAGCAATGCAAAAGCAGCCCTTGGGAATCATCAGGGAGCACAGGAGGAGTAACTGTTTCCACAGGGAAAGCCGCCTTGGAGTGGAGCACGCAGCCGGCAGCCACGCTGAGCCCGCTCCAACCCAGCCGGGTCAAACTCTCCCCAGTAACTTGTTTTCTCCAACCGTTTGGTAGTGGGAAACTCAAGAGTAGAAAAAGAGGGATCCTTTGGAAGCGTTGCCACAGAACACGACTCAACAATGAAATCCATGAGGCCAGAATCGACACGGCTCCTCCGACCCAGATCCAGACGGAAAAGTGTGTCTGGAAAGGCAAAAGGGATGCGACAAGGGCCTGATTTCAGGTATCTGTTGGCCCGGGAACACGTTCTTGGGGTCAGAATGAACCAGTCGAACGTGCGGGTCTTGAAGAGGGATTTTTCTATCAGTAACCCGGACTATGCAGGGCACGGTTTCCTTGGATCTCCAGTCACTGTGTCCTTCCTCTCTCCCCTGGACAAATAGCAGCTGACTGCACGAACACTCCCCGACAAAGAAATAGGATTTTTTAGATGAAGTAAGTTTTCCTATTTTCTGCATACATTCTTTAGACAGAAACAGTGTAGCTTAGAAATAAAACGCCACATTTTTTCCTGCTGTTATTAAATTATATTAAAGTAGGGAAGCACTTAAGCAGCAAAGTGTGAACACTGCCAATCTCCCAATGTAACGCTTATTATCTTTAAAAGCATTTTGTTACTTTTATAATACCTGAAGTGATATAATAGTGTCAGTCACTTAACCACATCTTAGAGTATAATATCTTCATCTTAAGTACTATTATTTCCAGTATTTTAATAATTTTCACACAGTCCCGAAATGTGATCTTTTGTGCTCTGATGACACTTAAATTAATAGCATAATTTTCTGGTACTTGCAACAGTTGCTTTCCATTTTGATTTTTTTTTTTTTTTTAACATTTTTCCATATCACATACAGATAAATCCTCTAATAATCATTTTTATCTTTATCTTCCGGGAATTCAAAGGGTTTCAGTAGAAAAAAGAAACATCAAGGGATTATAACCCACAGATAAGTTTTAAAATCCAATTAATTTTAATACTAATTGTAATTTTTCAATGATGTTCCTTAAAAAGGTAGTTAAATCTCTTTTCTTAACGCACTGTTCATTTGATCTTATTTGCATGCCTCACTGATGTTGCCAGCTGTCTCCTGCCGTACACATAAATGCATCCACAGCTATTTAAATACATCACACGCGTGTCACGCCGATGGCGAAAGCCACAACCTTCCTTTTTGTCTGAGTGACCAACCAGGTCTTGGTCGTTGCCCGCCAGGAGAGAGGGCGACGGTGCTGTCTGCCTGCACTACACCAAGGCGGCCGCTCATGCCAAACAGCGCCCACTCTTTGGTTCTTGGGCACCCCGGTGCAAACGCACGAGAATCCGTACGGAATATGTCAAATATGCTCTAGCAAATAAGACAGTTCAGAGTCTGGGGTATCCTCGCTGGCTGCCCTGACTGCGGAATAACCAAACTGGTCCGTTGCTCCATCCCCTCTCTCTCTTGGGCCAGTGAAAATCAGGTATGCCGGGCCCCTCTGAGGGGAACGGACCTTCTCCTCTGCCAGGATCCAGTCCTGGCAACAGGTTGGTTTCCGTTTCCATGCTCTGCCCTCATCTCCAGCCCATCACTGCTAGCTCCTCACACCAACTCTCCCCTCCCACGCCGGTTGCTCCATTCCAACT
This sequence comes from Eurypyga helias, assembly GCF_000690775.1. Classification (NCBI taxonomy): domain Eukaryota; kingdom Metazoa; phylum Chordata; class Aves; order Eurypygiformes; family Eurypygidae; genus Eurypyga; species Eurypyga helias. The sequence goes on from NW_010258474.1 coordinate 5,518, forward strand.
GAAACACTTTTGCCCATACACTTTTTCCTTTGACGGAAGGAATAAGAAGGCACGGACGAAAAGTCGCTCTGCTCTCGGTTCTTATCTCCGGCGCCACAGGGGCTGGGAAGGACAGGGAGTCCCGAGTCTGCGCCTGCTACAGAACCCAGGAGGCCTTTTGGTGACTTTTAGGAAGGGCTGTGTGCCTATGAGGCAATTCCGCCGAATTTCACACACCCGCTCCAAATCCGGGATGAACGGAATATTAATCAAATGGCAGTAAGAACCTTCTAATTAAGGTAAATTCAGCACAATTTATTAAAATCTATTAAAAAAAGAAGATTAAAATGTGACCTTCATTCTGAGATACTTATTTTAAAATTCCCCCTAACACAAGCTTTACTTACCCAAAATAAAAGCAACTGCCAGTCCTCCTAATGGGAAAGGGGAAGGAGCCTAAACTACAGGTGCAGCATGTTACCTGCTCCCCACTTAGGAACCCACGGACAGAATGCATTCATTCATGAAGCGAGCGGTTGCTGGATGGAACAGGGATCACCTCTGTCCCCCACATAATTTATGACTCGAGATTTGTCTGGGAACTGTTTATTTCTCCCAAACACGGCGGTTTTGCCATTTTCCTTGGCGCAAATCAAACCGAGACACAGCACTCCGAACTCTTTATCAACCATCTCCGTCTTTTGTATTTAGAGATGCACGTAAAGCTGGTGCCTCCGAAGCTCCTTTGATAAGTAAAATCACAACTATGATGCATTTTATTGTGTTTTCATCAACATAACCACCGGATCCTCTCACTCGCACCGCTCTGCCCTCGGAATCTCGCACTGCTGCTTGGCTGGCTGGCTGCACGCCCTCATTAGTCATTAGTTTCCACTCTTACGACCTTCATGTCGCCCAGCCAGGTGGGCAGTGGTCAGTACCGCACCGCCCCCCTGACGCGAGGGCAGCAGAAGGGAGACGCGCCGAGAGCCGCCCGGCCGTGCTTACGCCGAAACGCGGAGGCAGCACGTTTGTCTGGTTATTTAGAAAAGAAAGAACGTAACTGGGATAAGTGGATGTTCTTGCACTTGTCATTGAGAAGCACTCTGCATTTATTTGGCACTTAGAACGGTAGCAGCAGCAGCAGCATTGCCCTTGGTGCTGATTTCTTACTACTCTAAAACGTCTCCTCTGAGCCAGAATGCACTGGCTGTTGCTGATCATGCTGTGAGACACCTGCACTGGCTACTAGGCTTGTCATGACGCACAAAACCCCACCATCTTCAGCTTGACATTGTGCAAGTTATAATTATTCATCCAAATGAACATGTCAGAGCAGCAGCAGCAGACCTCTCATCAGAGCAAAAGAAAAATACATCAAAACATTATCAACCCAGCAGGAAGACAGGGACCATAAGGAAAATTACCCATTTTTAATATGGATGCCATAAAGCCATGTCTATTATTATACAGAGGGGGAGGAGGGGAAAGGGAAAAAACCAACCACCCAACAACCCCTCAAGTTTAAAGACCACAGGCACTGAAAAGAACCTGAAATAAGCCACAGCGCACAGAAGGGGGTGGGACAAAAAAAAAAAAAAAAATCAATTACCTGTAATCTATTTATATTTTCTTTCACAGGAATTGATATTCCGACGGTGCAATTGCACGGCTTTAGTTTTACATTGAAGATGACCAACAAACACTAAAATTTAAGACCTGTCAGCATCAAAACTTCATCTAATTTTATGAGAAATAAGGCATAGCGTGTTCTTTTTCCCTTTTAGGAACGCAGATTTTCAACCACTTGAGGACCTGCTGAATTCCGCTACCAGTAGTGTTTCGGCATTGTCTAAGCTTAACCCTTACTGCGCCGCGGCGGGAAGTTGGAGGTTAGAAACAGTACTTGAAATCCCTCTGGCAGTATACGGAATCCAGTATAATTTAAGGGAAAACCAGCACCTGTTTCAACTGTCCCAAGCCACGCCAGAGAATCAAGCCCTACAATTACAGGGGAAACAAAGCATATTTTTCATTTGTAGGGGGCCATTCTTGCAGTTATTTCCTCCAGATCTCCTTCCGGGGGACCTGGGGCACCACACAAAACCTTGAGCTTCGCAGTCAAAACCACACGCCCGCCTTAGGACCCTTGTGATGCAATCTCTCAGCCACCTTCCCTGCCTGCGTTCGGCACCACAAAGCCCGGCTCTAGCGACAGGCAGGAATCCCCACGCGGGCTCCAACTACGGAACGCCAACATTTACGTCAGATCGGTTTTCCCAGGTGAAATGAAACGAAACACCAACTATTTTCTAGAGTTATTTTATGTGAACTTACACCTAAGTGGTCACATTTCAATCTATTTAGTCAAGTACACGTGCTCTATTAGGGGAAAGAGAGACATGAAATGATGCCAGAGAGACTGAAAAAAGCCAATGGCTCTTGGTTCTTTGTCTTGACCAAATCAGTTATGCTGCCAAGTCGGAATTCTAGCAAGTGCTTTCCCGTTGTTCTTTTGATTGCAATGGAACAAGTTTGATTTTCATCCTCTGAAAGCCCCCATCAAAACCAGAGGATAACAAAACAGGGGACGCCTTTTTTTTTTTAGTGTCAGTCACCCTTAGAGCGTGCTGCTTCTTCTAAGACAATAACTCCTCCTGCCTGTATTTTCCCAGTAGCGTTCCCAAAGACAGTCCAGCAGCACGAACAGCTTAAGGAGAAAACACCCCAGCCAGCGTGAGCGCAAAGGAATGTCTCTACCTAAACCACTCGTAAGGAATATGGGGGCCAGTACCGTTGCGTTTATGTAAGCCTGGAGAAAAGCAAAGCGCGCACAGGGGACAAAAGCTGGCGTTAAAACATAAGGTCCAGCCCCTCACAAGGCTCAGCTGCTACGAGAAGAGCACAGTACAGCAGTTTACCTGAGGCATCCAGGAAATGGCAAACTGAACGGGAAAATCCACAAGGCAATCCGGTGGTTCTGTTGGATACTGAGGGAGAGAAAGAAAACACAGGTTTTTCTTCTTTTCTTGTAAGTGATTTAAAGCCAGACTGATACTCAGCTGCCAAATTTGATAATGGAATACGAGTGCTTCAAGCATCTTGAGAATGTGGCTCTTGGAGGACACAGCATGCAAAGCATTTTCAGAAACAGTTATGAAAGTTGATTATCATTTAAAGAAGAAATCTACATATCAGTATTTAGTAAAGGCAGGTGAATCAGCTTCTTCTGTCCCGTGTTCACAACGGCACATTAAAAAAGAACTTAAGACAGAAAAGATCAAATATTAAAAAGAAATTCTCCTCAATTACCTGCAGTGCGTAAGTTGAAAAAAAAAAAAAACCACCATTCATGAGTCAAGAACTAACTTTCATTTAAACTAGAGTATCTGCTCTGATTGACCAGATTTTTTTGTTTTGAAATGGAAAGTAATCAGAGTAAGTGCATTTAGAAAGAGCTGAATGCGCATACGCCCCAAATTAAAGGGTGTCGAGGAGGGAAAGAAAAATTAGCTGTATTAGGAAAACTGAAGCCATAAAAATAAAAGGTTTGGTAACTAAAAATAACCACTGACAATTCATTGCAGTAGCAAATCTATTGCTGTTCAGCAGCTAATATGAAACATGGGGGGGAGGAAACAAAACTGTGTTTGCTGAAAATTAGAGCAGCAAAGGAAAGAAACATCTAATTACAAATAAATTGCGTCTTCTCCAAGGGCACCTATCCAAAATTTTATTCACCTGAGCAGCTGCTTCCTTCAGTTGTATGCAACTTTTCCACCACTGCCAATGACACTCACAGCGGTTTCACAGAAATCCTATCAGTACTGCACCAACCGCCAACACAAGAAAACTTTACAGAGGATCTTATTTGGGGGAAAAAGTAGTCCCAGCTTCCTCACAGAATTCGAGGGAGTTAAGACAAAGAGGCAAAGTTTAGTTGTGCTGCTGCTGTAACCATTCTCCATCTGAAGTAAACCTCTGGACGTAGGCACTGCCCTCAGTTACCAGCCAACTGGCAATCAATTTATCAGAATTCTTCTAATGTGTCTTTATTTTATGTAAAATTAAATTCTACAGTAATTAGCTTCAAACTGCTAAGACAGAGAGCAAAAAAGAGACATAGCTTCCCCAGAGCAGCCATTCTTCATTGCTTTGATTTTAATAATCATCTAGTGGCTTTATGGTTTCACAGAAGCTTGATTTAACTTGCTTTTTAATTTGCCTGCATTTGCAGTTTCCGTTCAGTGTCCACTTTCTGAAGACAACTCCTACAACGTGAGCGCCTTGTGCCGTACCTCTGTTCTGCCTGTCTGCCGCCAGTGTGGTAACGGTGGCAGAGCAAGAGGAGCCAAACAACCCAGTTGGACAGGAGGCGCTTCCAACTTCGCAGTGCGGATCCGCAAGAGCTCTTACCGCTGTGTGCGCTGGCAGCCGGAAGGCCCACCGTATCCTGGGCTGTATCCAGAGCAGCGTGGCCAGCCGGGCGAGGGAGGGGATTCTGCCCCTCTACTCTGCTCTGGTGAGACCCCACCTGGAGTGCTGCGTCCAGCTGTGGAGCCCTCAGCATCAGAAGGATATAGACCACTTGGAGCGAGTCCAGAGGAGGCCACGAAGATGATCAGAGGGCTGGAGCACCTCTGCTATGGGGACAGGCTGGGAGAGTTGGGCTTGTTCAGCCTGGAGAAGAGGAGGCTCCGAGGAGACCTCATTACAGCTTTCCAGTATCTGAAGGGGCTACAAGGGTGCTGGGAGAGGACTTTTTACAAGAGCCTGTAGTGACAGGACAAGGGGTAACGGGTACAAACTGAAATCAGGGAGGTTTAGATTAGGTATCAGGAAGAAATTCTTCCCAGAGAGGGTGGGGAGGCAGTGGGACAGGTTGCCCAGAGAAGCTGTGGATGCCCCATCCCTGGAAGGGTCCAAGGCCAGGCTGGATGAGGCTTTGAGCAACCTGGTCTAGTGGAAGGTGTCCCTGCCCATGGCAGGGGGGTTGGAACTAGATGGTCTTTAAGGTCCTTTCCAACCCAAACCATTCTGTGATTCTATGATTCCTTCACGGGGGCATTGCTGGGCTGCTCTTGCAGTGTCAGTGCTCTTCTAGGGCAGATACCATTTTTATGCAATATTTCCATTCTTGCGTAGACATGAACTTGTTTTAAGCATATAAAAGCGTTAAGCCAGAATGATTTCTCTGTAGGAGTGGTTTTAGGACTACCTGGCTGAAATCCCAGCAGCGCCAGCCAATCACGTGTTTACTCTCTTGGGAAGTCATTTTGTAGGGTGCCACTGAACGAGCGCTCGCAAACAGATTCCATTTGCTAACTTCACGTTACTTAAAAAAAACCCCAAGCAGCACTTTTTCCCTGCATTTTTAGTCAAATTTCCAGGTGCACGATACCGTACTGCGCACCAGGTAGATGCCACGTACTACGGAACAATGGCTCTGTGCCTGCGTACGGAATGTGTTCAGACCTTGCAGAGTGAATTCCTATATGAAATGAGGTGAGCAATTCCCCAGGAGACAGTACGTAAAAACCTGAACCAGAGCAGGTCGGTGACATCGCGTTGCCACGGTTACATTCAGGTGCGTACGTCAGAAACCTGTGGCACATCACTTGGCCAGCACAGCCAACTGTGACCGGCCTGTTCTCAGTTCTTCCAGGTTTGAACTGATCGCCCCAGGTTTCCAGGACACTTTACAAACACAGTCTACAGAGAGCAAGTACTTTGAAAGGACAGTTGCTAGCACAAAGCACATCAAGACAAGGATAACTGTTGCCCAGAGAAGCTGTGGATGCCCCATCCCTGGAAGTGTCCAAGGCCAGGCTGGATGAGGCTTGGAGCAACCTGGTCTAGTGGAAGGTGTCCCTGCCCATGGCAGGGGGTTGGAACTGGATGGGGTTTAAGGTCCCTTCCAACCCAAACCACTCTTTCATTCTGTGAGTCTATAATAGGTGGAAACATTTGACAGCACATTAAGGAAAAGCCTCCAAAACACACCCAGACTGTTAAGAATGACAGCAAAGGAGTATTTGGGGGATTATCACCACACACAAGGTTAAGCTCATGAAAAGAGTTTCTGAAACCACGTTATTGAAGAGTTTCTTCATGAAGAGGTTGTTGCAGGCTCCACTCATCTCGCCATACGGCATCCGTGAGGACAAGGCTGGACAAACCAATCTGCCAGAATACCGACTACAGCCAGCAACACATACCGGGGAGGAGAGGTTTACCTGGCGCACCAACCTTAACCGAAGAAACAGCAGAGCAAAAATGGGCATATTCCAGCAAAGCAGGCTATCAAAAGGAATCCCTTCCAAAAATACCCCAGCGAAGTCTTTTCAAACGTGCAACGTATACGAAGGAAAAATCAAATCCCCATGTCACCAAAACCACGTTTCACATACAAATTTTCTCTCGTGGCCAGTTGAAATGCCAGACATGGTTTAGAAAGGACAAGCAATTGATCCTTCAGCGTAACAATCACTTGGGGGAAAAAAAAAGAAAGAATGTAAAGATTGATGATGCCTTGTTACAACACCTAAGTTGGATAATCTAGTCTCTTTATTACTCCGTATCCTTACTTGCTGGTTGGTGCTTTCTGCTGCTACAAGGAGTCTCAACTTCAGATGTTTCATTACTATAAAGAACACATGCAGCTTTGGTCAAGAACAGACAACAACAATCTCGGTTCCCCTCACAGGGCAGTGATGTTAAGGCTGAACAGACCCAGCCAATGCCCGAGCGTGACAGTGTTTGACCACAGCAGCTGCTGGGTAAAAATGGGTGCTGCACTGCGGGTTTTTTCTGCACTTCTGTATTTCTAAATGGTTAAAATTCTTCAGTCACCATAAAAACCACAAAAAAACAACTTAGGGGTAAAGGCTGCACTAAATTTCTAATGTCACAGAATCATAGAATCACAGAATGGTTTGGGTTGGAAGGGACCTTAAAGCCCATCCAGTTCCAACCCCCTGCCATGGGCAGGGACACCTTCCACTAGACCAGGTAGCTCAAAGCCTCATCCAGCCTGGTCATACTAAGTATGGGGTCGCAGCTCCCTTACAGACCCTGGCAATACCGTCGGGTTACCCTCCTCCCACATTAGAGGCCATAATGGTACGGGCCGATACACATTTTCCACCAATGTATTTAATGGACTGACTAGCAAATTACACATTTGTTACTCTGGGCAGGGACAACAGGTTTACTCTTTTTTTACAAACCCGGCCTAGCAACCTCAATTCCCTAACAGTACTTTTTTCCACAGTCTCCTCTTTCCCCTCTAAGGTAAAATTAGCTTGCCTTATGTAAAACTAAAAACCTCCTGGTATTCAAAGGTGTCGTGGTTTAACTCCAGTCAGCAATGATATACCACGAAGCCACTCTCACACCTCCCTCACCCATCCTCCTTCTGCGGAGGGGAAAATTGAGGAAAAAGACAAGGAATGTCGTAAAATTGGCCTAAGAACTATTTACTAATTGGATATAAATGAATTATCTATATAAACCAATATATAACAATACTACTATTAATAATAATTGAAAATAAAACCTGCTACACTTGCTCTCCACCCACCAACTGACGCACAGCCAAGTCCCGAGAAGTGAGAATCAGAGCCTGAGAGCCGGAGCCCAAGAGCAATCGCAGCAGAGTCCAAGCGAGCCCCCCAAGCGACAGCACGACCGGGAAAAGGGAAAAACTGACACACTAAGTCACGAACAAACGAGCGAGCAAAAGAATTAGCAACAGAGTTAGTGAAGGAGTTCAGGAGCTACAGAGGAGTTAGCAAAGGAGCAAAAAGAGTTATGGCCCCCAGGCCCACTCCCTGCTCACGTACCAAGCATGACATACTAGGCAGTGAAATCCTCCCTCGGTCAGTTTGGGTCAGCTGTCTGAACTGTGTGTCCCCTACACTGCTTGGAGTGAGAAAGTTGGGAATGCAGCTGCAGTATCAGAAGCTGAGAAAGACACTGAATTTGGTGCAGGCACTCGCCAGCCCCAGCTAAAAAGACACCTTATCAGTACTGTTCTCAGACTAAATCCAGACACACAGCTTCGTACCAGCCACAGTGAAGAAAGTTAACTCTTTCCTGACTAAAACCAGCTCAAAAGGAATATGGATCTGAAGGTGAAATTTAATCTTAACAATACCGTGCCCAGGCCTCATCCCTTCAAGTTTATTATTCCAGAAGACAGACCAAGGATAGTCCCAAACAACATCAGACACTTTTGGATCCACTTTTTCCTCTAGACTGATTTTCTGAAGACATAAAATTCTATTACCATAAAATATGGTAACATTCTATTACCATAAAATTGCCACCATACAGCCCAGATATTTGTAGCTTCTGGGAAGAGATTTATTTCTTTAAATGAGAAATTATATGAAGAAACATTGCAATCTGAGTTCAGTTCTAAGTACGAGGAAGAATTAGAATTTTTCTCCTGCGCACACCATGCTTTGCAAGCCCTGTCAAAATCAGCCAATCATTTAGACTAACTAGAAAGAAGGAACTTCCTTCTGTAGTCAGTTTTTCAGAAATCTTTATACAGCTTCAACAGTAAGACTTGCTAAAGAAGCAACCCAGCATCAACTAATTCCTGTTACATGCATAGCCTCTGGATGGAGCAATAACGATCGAAAGTCTCCCAGATGGCTTTGTCTGTAATCCAGTACAATCACTGGAATATCATAAAGTGGTTTCCATGCGATGCTCAGTTTCATATGAAAAGATTCTTACAGGTAGCCATAACGCAATACTGGTTTTAAATATAGTTAAAGCCTGAAAACTCTCTCTTAAAAAAAAAAATCTCAAAAAAACCGCCCACCACTGTTATCTCACAGAACCAACAAACCAACCCTCCAAAATCCTTATGAATTAACAAAAAATCCATTTATTTCAAGGAAGCCTTAAAATATTTCCTCCCACATAAATTCACCTTGGCGTTTAACTTGAGAGTGATGAGGTGCTGTCGGCCACAAGAGTCTTCAGCTTTTAGCTTGACTGCGGTAAGGCCAGCGTCCACGGATGCGACTCTGGAAGAGAGAAGAAAACTCTAACAGCGCTGTAGGAAGTACAGTTTGTAAGTGTCTGCAACACCCTTATTAGTCTGTTACAAATATTAATCAGAGGAAGTCCTACATGCTAACTATTTCTGCTGTTCGAGATTTACTGCTGTTAATACACCAGTCTACTGCTTAATGCAGCCATATATCTTTGGGTTATTTACGACGAGTGTCAAGGCTCACGCTGTGGTCAGTGAGCACCGTGTTTCAGTTTTCCATCACTGGAACCTTTGACACACACAGCGTGTTCCTGTCAGCCTCTACTTATGTACACATTAAACTTCCTGTCAAATCTTTGATCCATTTCTGCAGTTTCTTACTGTATGAGACTTTTATGCTCTTGATTTGCTTTTCTCTTCAATGAAGTTCTCTTTTATTATCAATACTATTATTGTGGAAAATTCAGTGGATATTGGCTCATGTTCTGAAATGGATTTTCTGCAGAAAATAGTACCCAAACAGGTAGAAAATGAGTTATTTATGTTGATTTGCCTTCGTTTCCTGACAGTTTTACACAGTATACATGCACCCAAGCAAGTAGCAAGTACAGACTAAATGTAAATAACTTTTAAAACTTCTGACATGATCACTGACTCTTTGCTTAAGGCGTCACTGATTTGTGCTTCCCACAACAACGAACACAATTGTAAAATACATTGTTCTCTAGAAATATGTTCTGCTGAGTAGCTTCAACAACTGCCAAAAAGGTTCAAACTTCTCCATATATTTACCAGGGAACCCGGCATGTGGGAATTTTGGCGTTTTTACTGTGTCACTCTTGTATAGAGATAAGAAGCAGCCCAAGATTATCGTCCAACTTACCACCCAGACTGACGGAAAGGCCCCTCAGAGTTCAGAGAAAGCATCTGCTTGCCGACCTAAGTAACATTTATTTTTTTTTAAACCATTACACTCTAGCCCAGTCACTCCAGCCAGCGTGCTGGGGAAAACAGCTCTTTCAAGAGAAACTGGCAACGGCATTGTGGAAGCCTGCACAAGAAAAAGGAGACGTACGCCAAAGGGTGCGCACATTTCCAGGAAGGAAGTGCAAAGAAAAGCAAGTGATCTACACCAGTGACATCACCTCAATACAAGGGAACTGAAAAATACAGGGGGGAAAGCAGTAGTGGTAGTAAGTAGGGGAAGAGATGCATTATTTCATGCTTAACGCTGATTAACTTCAATGCAATAGGAAACAGTCCTGCAGACTCCTGGGGGTATTTTGGCACTCTTTTCTCCACAACAGTTGAAAGACGTACAAGTTTTGATAGAAGTGTAATTCTACCATAGTCAATTAAACTCAATTTATTTAGAAAGAATTAGAGCATTCAAAACAAAAAAATCCTTACTCCCGCTTTGTTCCAATTTTACCTCAAAACTGTATCACAAAGTTCTATAAAGCTAAGGAACTACCTACATCCCACCCCTCCCTCCGCTGTCGCCTGGGATGGGCAGGTCCTAAGGCAGCAGCTAAGGCACAGAAGGGTCACTGCAACACAATACAAGGCAGCGCCCAAACCGAAGCACTACCAGTGCCTGCACCAATGCACCGTGAGGTCAGACAGCAAAAGAGAATGGAAAAACCAAAGGGATGCTGCCAAAGTGCTTCAGATTTAAAATTCTGACAGTCGTCTTGCCTGGGCGGCTTCGCCGCTGAGGTGCCAGAAAGGTATGGATTACAGTAGTTCAAAAAGGAACTAAGTTTGCAGGTCCTCACTCCACACTGGATGGGAGGGAACAAGATTTAAAATTAATTTTTATTTCTTAGGTACCAACAGACATACCTACGGTAACATTTATTTCTGAAATCCTTACGGATTCAGTACTTTCACACTCAGTTTGACAACCAGACAGCTGCTAAAATAAACGTATATACGTGTGTGTCTACCTACCTATTTAAAATATGAACATATACACACCGTTACATTAAAAATATAGCCACAAGATGATTATGTTCCATTATATTTGTAAAGAACCTTCACATTCACTTTTATTGACAGTGTAAATTAGACAAATTTGGAAAAAAAAAAGTAAGGAATTGGAAAAGGTGCCAAGAGTACCAGTAGGGGCTACCTGTTTAATTTTGTATGGAGGGATACATCACAAAGTGACTTTCATGTTCTCTCTGTTACTTTATTTTTAATGTATTTTTAGTTTTAGAATTTCTATTTAAAGAATCCTTTAAAAAATCAGTTTAAAGTGTAATTTCTACTGAGCTTTTATGTTTCTGACTCCAACAACGAGCCGCTAGAAGACGACAGCTGTTCAGGCTAAGCAACACCACACCTTTTAAGCATTATTCCTTGCAAACCATGTACTTAGAGGTTTTCTAGTAAAACATTCTCTTCCCTTTCAAACTTCTTCACAAACGGGAACACCAAGAAGGAAACACTTCTCAGACAAGGCCTGTACAGGGCTGAAGAATGCCCAGAACGAAAATTCACAGCTAGCCTTTCTTCTTCTCAACAGATAAACTGCCTCCAGGGAACGAAGGGGGATTCAATTTTCCATTTAGGACAGAAAAAAGGAACTGAGTAGCTTTGGGGTACCTGTTCTGTAACATCACTCTACCGTTGGTTGGATACGAGGAGAGGAAAGGCTCAGTTCTGCGGGACTGGAGGAATTCGGAGAATAATGTAAAAGTTGTATGAACGTCTTCATATGACTGGGTAATCAAAGGAGGGATTGTTTACACAGGTGATATTTCAATTACGTAAACCTTTATTCCTCTGTAGGCTCCATCGTTTTTCCACAACAGACTCGGCAAGTATCAAGCAGAAGGTCATGGAGACTGGCGAGATCGTGACTCACACCACGGACTTCAGGTACTAGCAACCTTTATGAACCCACGTGAGGGTGATAAGAGTCCTTACAAATGCTTTACAGTCGATAATTTACGTTCCCAAGACGCTGTCATTGAATCAACTGGCGAAATTATGAGACAGTATGAGGACAGCCTACCCTGCAGTTTAATACTACATATGTATTCCACCTCTGCCGATTAGGTGTTTTTCCATGTTCCCAAAAGTATCCTCCTTTGAGCCCCTAAGCTGTTAGGACAGCCTTTAGTGTTGGAATAATGGTACAATTTTATAACCTGTTGAACTGTGACTTTTGTGTACAGCTGTCTGAATATGAAAGCATATTCACACCTCCCCACCACCTAAATTAGGTCAAAGAAGCAAGTTTTCTGCATCACAGAGAAAGTGGTTATACCTAATCACAGCAGCCTGCCCATTTCAATCCTCATTAGTTTGTATTTTCAGTGCTTTAGGAGGAAAGAGGTGCAAGATCATCGCAGAGAATGTCTTCAATTTGTTTCTCAGAAACTTCACATATTGCTTAGATAGAAGCCGTTGGAACACATTACATTTGTGCCACACCTGAAAGCTGCTTAACTCACTTCAGAGGTAAAGGAACCATAGCCTATCGCTTTGGTTCTCTTTCAGACAAAATTAACCTTCCCTCTTTCAGTTGGATTCAGATGCAGTCAGCTTCCAGCATGACCCAAAACTCACTAGGAAAAAGGAAACAGAGGGCCCACAACAAGCCAGTTCTCATTGAAGAACAAACCTGATCAGTAACGCCGGAGGCTTCTCAAGGTGTGAGCAGTGATTGGTCCTTACTTCAGCATGAAACACAGGCTTAGTTTTGTGCTGAAAGACCATACCAGAATGTTTTTAACTAACACGCAAATACACATCACCTCCAGCGCACAATCAGCCTAGGTGAAGAGGCCACCTTAGTAGTTCATTCTCACTGATGCACTTCAGATCACCACTCTGGGCTATGCCCCTTCCAACGCAGAGTAAACCAGACGTGAGCCCCTAGGTACAGCCCAGTCCTTTGATTAATGACTGGCTTCCCCCGCCAAAACCCCCCGCCCAATCAGAGACCTGATCTGTAACAAAGGTTAATCCAGAGGTGTATGTTTACTGCATTCCGTGAGCACGCTGGGCAGAAGCACAGCATAAACTGCGTGTCTACAAAACTGTCTTCTCCTAGAAACCAGGTCAAACCCTGCCCTAGACACAGGCTCTCTGATAACACACAGATGTGCTTTGTAACAATAAACCACTGGATGTTCTCTACTTACAGCAAGTCAGAAGAAATACATTTTCAGATAAGCTACTAAGTTGTTTTTTCAAGGTGTATTTTTAGTATATTTAGCTATACCCTATATTTATACATCAAATTACAAATATAGTACGTTTCATGTATTTGTCTTTAAAGTATATTTATTGTATGCCAGTGTCTGTTTCGCTGGCATGGACTTTTTGGGAGTTTTGGGGCTCTTTTATTTTAGGAGAACAGGCATGATTCAAAATTTATTTCCCATGTGTGTAGGAAATTTTAACTAATATTCGCAGACCTGAGTGAGAAATTTGAAGAGTATGTCATCAGCTGGCACAACTACGTACTTAATAATGGAAAACACTGAAAAAAAACCTCAGCTGATTTAACAAGGAAGTTTTAAATCTTTAAATAAAACTGGGCCTTCAAAGCAAATTCCTACTTAATCACGTTACTTATTTATATATTTAAATCAAGTGAGAAGACACAAAACTATTCTTAAACCCAAGGCTTCTTTAGTACACTGAGGAAAACAACTGCTTGTTGAAGGTAACCTGTCACCTAGATGAAGGTAGAAGTAGATTTGCTGAAAACCGTAAATGTAGACTTTAACTTTCAATTTTACTGAAACTGAGAAGTAGCTTCTCATTCAAAACTCTTCAACATCCTACACAATCCTTCATCTTAACCCCTTGAAAGGCGGCGCTGTGAGATTAACTGCACATTATTAGTTACAGACAGCCTCCAAATATATTTCCTAGATGCCTCCCTGCATAGATACCACCACCTTCTTCAACCCCGTGGAGGTCTCCTGGAGGTTCTGGGGGAAAGGACAGGTCAGCCCATTGCAGGTTCTCTGCTGGAGGAGTAAAAGCCTTCCAAGTAGTATCCTCTCCTAACGTGACATGGTATTAAACCAACCATTTTAGCTGGGGTGAAAAGATTCACTTCTAGCTCTCCTTTCCCCTGAAGATGACCTGAACTGTCACTTCTTGTTTCACAGACACTCAATTTATATTACAGCACCCAAGAAACCACGCTCTTGGGTGCACTGAGCCTCCGTCCTCAGGTGACACGGTTATGCTCTCCTTGTGCAGTAACCAACTTTTTTCCCCACTTGGAAATGTCCCCCTGCTCTGCCAAACATGGTCTGCTTGCTTGGTTTTGGAGACTAATGAATGCTTTTCAACAGCCCTCATCTTGGTCTGAATCCATCTGGGTAGCAAAGGATATATGAGAAATAATAATATCTGTTTCTCTGTGTCCCAGAGAGCTGGCTGTTTTGAAGCTGTGGATTTACGCCTTTCCAAATTCTCCCCTCCACTCACTTTTTTTTGTACATTTACCTTTTTGTGACTTTTCTATCTAAGGAGATCCTTGTGCTATGGACAGCAAGACAGAAATGTTCTTTAAAAATAATTATTCTAGTTCCAAAAAAGTATGAGCGGTTTTTATGAACGCACAAAGGCACACGATGATCAACCAGAGCATCGGGGAATAGTCAAAAAAGCTGTACTAAGCACAGAAAAGGAGGAAGGAAAAGAAGAGCTATAACAAGTTGTATTAAATTCATTTACTATGCCAACAGTTTATCAGTCAAAGATTTGATATCTTAGTAGTAGCATCTCACCTTTCAGGTCAGTTATTGGAGACTGAAAATATACCTTCAGTTGATACAAGTTTGTTGTTGTTTGTTGGGTTTTTTTAAATCAAAAACAAAGCAGCAGAGCTTTTAAATCAAAACCAGTGTGTGAACAGGGTAAATTGACAGAACAAGTACATTTGATATGTTCAACTCACAAATACAAAAGAGAAAAAGATATTGCCTGTTAAGAAATAAAATAAACATACTTATTCCAACCCAGTATTTCGAGATCTCTGACAAGACAGGAGTAGTATTCTGGTGGCCGTGGTATATGCAGGTCTTGTGTATTCTTTAAAGCAATTTCCTGTTTAAAAGAACATTAAAAACATCATTAAGAGAGGTTTCAATATTTTTGCATCTATTTAGTCATGTGATTTTTGCAATTCATTCATAAATATTAAGCTTATGTAAAATTAACTGTACACTGCATTTGTTTTGTTATAGCCTCCAGCTAAAGCAGACAAAGAAGCTGTTTGGTAAATTACTTCAGATACTGGTAATGAAAACATCTGCAATTTAAAAAAACCCACAGATGTTGACAACACAGTCTTCAGATGCAAATATCAAATGTGCCTCTTTTTCAGCTAATAAATTTGAAGTCAAGCATCTTGACTGAAAGAAATTTCAAAAGAAGGTTCTATTAAGCCCACAGCTGTCTCCTGGGCGCCACAGCCACAAAAGACGACACACGAAATCCCCCCCTATTATTTTTAAGTAGTTATACACAACTTTACATAGCAATCACACACACAAAAAAAAACATCGAATGAGTCTGTCAGTTTTAACATCATAGGATCCTAAAGAATAAGTTTTGGTACAGACACTCATCAACTATGCCATAATGCCTCAAACCCAAATTTTTATCAAAAAGGTAATCCCAGGTTACAGAGAAAAACAAAACCAAACCACATGTTCCACATGCGTGCTGTGCTACTCGTTCTTTAAAAGTGTACTTAAGTTAAGGTTCTGCTTACAGGACAAATATATACATTTTATAATTAAGTTATTAATTATTTTAAATAAATTTAAATAAAAATAAACAGAATATTAGTATAAGAATAACTTCTGCCCAGTTCTCACCCACTGCTTTCCATTGTTTTTACTCGCTGCATTGAGGATCCCCATTTCACTATTTGGAATGAATTATACTTTCATTGCATTCTCATTTTCTAAGTGCACGTGTATCCAGGAAAATAGATTGAATTAACTAGTATGAAATATTCCAGAACAGCCTCACATAGGCATCCTCATTCAGTCCTACTGCAAGCACCTTTTGCCTGGTTTAGTGTAACCCAGTTTGGCAGGGGTTGAACCACTAAAGGCATTCCCAGCACAGAGTCGTAGCGTAATACCAGGAGGGTATTTTTGTTGTTGTTTTGAAGACAACTCACCATGCTCGATCTGTAAGTTAAGCGAGGCGTAGGTAAGCCGCCTTTGCCAGGAACACTCAATGTGTTACTAACAGACAGAAACTGTCCGTTTCTTCTTGTTAACTGAAGACTTCGCTACTTTTCAATCCAAGATAGGAAAAACTTCCAAAAAAAAGCCTTCTGCGTTGGTTGTTAAAATCAAAAAGAATATTTATACAAATACTACATGAAGGCCATACACACCAAATCAGCTCTTCTTAAAGCAAACCCACACATCCACCTATCGAACAGCGGAGCGTAAAAGAACTGAGAGTGAAAACCAGAGCTGTAAGAACAACCCATCTCCCACATATACATATTCTGCCACTTACCAAAACAGTTTGCAGTTCCACCATAAAGCTGACAAGATCTGGACAGCTGTGCAACCTCTGGAGGGAAGACAGGAGCAGTTAATTTCCTGCAACTCAGAACTTCTAGTGGTAAACAATCTCAGTCTAAGTATCTATTTTTCTAGTGTTGTCAAACCAACTAATACCTCATGTTTAAATATTTCAATAACAGAACAGATCTCCCAGAGTACAGGAAACTACTGAAAATCAACCAGCACCTTTGTGACATCACGTCACATTACACGTTTATACAGTTTATGAAGTCTTCACACTTCACATATATATGAAGACATTTATGAAGTCTTTAGCCTTCACCAATGAGAACAGCAGCTTTGGAATCACTCAAAAACGTTCCTCAGTTGGTGACATTTCCTCTCTCCAGACCCGTCTGCTTTTAGATGCTGTGCAGAATTAAGGATCCCTGTCTATCTTCAGATGTGCTACACATCTGCACTTCCATTTCCTCAGCGGTGTATCTTTGGTTACTCCCAGCTCACAACCCTTCTTCTACAAAGGAGTGCACAGGCCACGAGTGTCTCAACACACGTGGCAAATTTGGAAACAAAATATTCGTTGTGACTGCAGGGCCGTTGTATCCTTGCTTCAGCTTCTTCTGGATAGGAAGGTTTAGCTTAGATTCCTTGGTTGTCTACAACACAGAATGAGCTAGATCTATCAAAAATTAATGTGAATTCTCTTCTCTGCATTATGAAGAGTTTGTAAAAATAAATATATAATAAAGGTGGGGAGAAAAAAAAACATTTCTACTTGAGAGATTAAAGAAAAATACCAGTAAAATGTCCACAGCCATTCATTAAAAACCGTTCTATCCCAATCTTCAATAAAATACAGATTGAATAACAATATTTACAAAATTCTATCCAGCTCTCTTTAGGTTGACTTGCAAATCCTCAAGCCTTTCAAAATAAGTCTTGGCTGTACAATGAGAATTCTTTAACACTTTTAGAATAAGCGTGTGAGCATCAGCTTTTCAGAGTTACTGTAAATGTACACATAACTGAAATGATTTCAAAAGTTGCATACCTGCTTTAAAATATGCCGATACCCATGCAGCATCTTCTTTAGGTGCCAGCTACACTCTATCCTAGATAAACAGTATTTTGTGTGAGTTTAAAATTCTCAGTACATAATTTTTAGAAGAGATCAGGAAGTCTGCTATACCACGACAGAAAAGTTTTTATTCAAAAAAACAAAGGAAGTAAACAATACTTCAAAATTTCTTTGAGTTTTCCAAGTTGTTTAGAACTTTCAAATGTCACTGTCTCAAAGCCCATTAAAAATTAAGCACTTACCTACAAAAGCCTCTGTTCTTTGCTGAAAACAACAACATAATTCTTGCAAGCTAATATGACTTCATAAAATATACCAATATCTAAAAATGATATCCTGAAAATGTCAAAGCTACCTATAATGAGGTTTTAAGTATGTGACCTAGACTGAAATGACGCTGTCGAACTCCACATCTGTTCGCAGTGCAGGCTGGCCCAGGCAGACAGCGAGAATGCAGTGTTAAAGCCAAATCCACGCAGGTGTGTGTGCACACAGTCCCACACGTTACTACCATAAACACTCACAGGAGTAAGAACGGGGCTTTTAAAGAAAAGTTGGGCAACACAAATTAATACGTATGAACAGGAAAGAGACAATGATGCTTGGCATATTCTCAAGCTGAAAAAGCTATCATTGCTTAAACTTTCAACTTTGCCCTGAATTTTCTGTTTTACAAAAGGTGACACATAAATAATCCGATTTAAATGAATATTTTCCCCAAGTCCATTGATTCACACATAAATACAACCAATTAATTACAACAGGTTTCAAAGTTAATTAACAACAAAATATTTTGATACAGGCAATGTTTATTCTCACCATTTATTAACACTGATTCTGTTGCGAGGTTAAGTTGAAACCAGTAAGAATTAATTACCAACAGTGATACTGGAAAAAATGATTCATACACATATCCATCATCGATTATATAAAAATAAATTTCTGTTACACACACTTAGAAATTGCTTTCACAAAACTATCTTACCTTGCATTTTTCAGTTGAAAATCCATTGGTAACAGTATCCTGATATGGAAGTCTCTACCCTTGAAAATAAAACTTTAGTTAACATGAAGCTCAGCAAAGAAAAATAGTTAGGCACTTGTGGGGAGTACTTCCCTTAACACTAGCTACTAGGACAGTTTGTCTTATCTGACTTTAAGAAATATTATTCAGAATTTCTTTGTTTAGGAAAAAAAGGAGCACGAGACAGGTAGAAATAATGCTGATAGTGATTCTGAAGTTAGAATACTCTAGACCTCTAACTCGCAGCATTCAATAAAAACTCTTCAACACCTCACATTTCATAAAGCAAAAATAATACCTTTCAGAAGAAAAAAAAACCAAAACCACAATCCAAGTCTGGACAAACCCAAGAATAATAATTTAATCCAAGTCACACTGAAGTACGTGAAAATCTGCCAACTCCAGTAAAAATCAAAACAGACTCTTATCAAAAAAGCACTACACTAAAAAGCAAGTTGGGCACTGACCTGCAGCACCTCAGCAGGGTTTTAGTAACTGAACAAAAAGAGTCCCAAATACAGGAATGTGATTTTTTTTTCCCCCTTTAGTGCAATCCACGTGGGGCAGTTCCTAAATGCCACCTACCTGTATTTGCAGTAATTGTCCCGATTTATGATCCTGCCTCTACTTCCTCATGGGAGGATCAAAATAAAAGTGAAATAAGAAAGTGCGTGAGCAGGTTTAACACCTCCCTGAAGCAGAAGCCAGTTACCTCACCCCAAAACTTTTATTCCAAACTCTGTTCCAGCTCAGCATAGCTTGAATTGTGCCCACAAATTCTGGGATTTCTTCAGCAAAGATTTCCTCCTGTGATGACTGACACAACGGCTGCTTTAACTCCATTTCAGAAAGGCTTTCAATATGTCCTCAGGAGGGTGAACTAGGTAAGGTGACAGCAAGGTGGACTGAAAACCTGCAGAGCTGCTGGGGTCAAAAGGCTGTGCCTAGCAGGACCAAGTGCAGCTGGAGGCCCCTGACTAATGGTGCACACCAAGGGCTAGTCCTGGGATGGAGGCTATTTGACCATCGGTAGTGACCGGGATGGTGGGACAGGATGTACCCTCACTCATGGAATTAGCAGAGGATACAAAACGGGGAGGAATGGTTGACAAACTCCATGGTTGTGCTGTGTTCAGAGGGACCTCAACAGACTGACAGGAACTTCATAAACTCAAGAGAGGAAAGTGCAAAGTCCTGCACCAGGAGAGGATTTACCCCGTGCACCAGGACACGCAGAAAAAGACCTGGAGGTCCTCACGGACATGAAGCTGGCCCTGAGGCAGCAAACGCATCCTTGCAGCCAAGAAGGCCGACCTGGAGTGCCAGGTGCCCAGTACACATACTGGAGTTAGTCCAGTGAAAAGCTATGAAGGTAATTCAGAGATTGAAGCATCTCTCACAGGAGAAGAGACAGATGGAGCTGGAAGTGGTTAGCCTGGAGAAAAGGCAGCTCTGGAAGGATCTTGCCACTGTGTTCAAATACCTGATGGAGGAGGGCTAAAGAAGATGTAGCCAGACTGACACACACTGACAGGATGTGAGGCAATGGATACAAGCTGAAAACCAGGAAATTGTACCTAAATTCAATTTAAAAAAACAAAGTAACAGCGAGGGTGGCCAAAATACTGGAGCAGGCTGCCTGAGAGGTCGCCGTGCTCAGATATATTCAAAACCCAACTGGACGTGGTCTTGAGCAACCTTCTCCAGCTGACCCTGCTAGAGGGCCTCCAGAAGTGCCTTCCAACCTCAGAGTTTCTGTGATGCACACAAGCAAAACCCAGATACCTGTTTCAGAGCTGAGGATAGCCCAGCAGCACATCACTTGCTTCCCAACTCCTCCAACGATAATGTTTACTGTATGCACAATTTAGCAGAGCCTCAGACCTTGCTACATCATGGACTTCGCCTTAATAATTAGAAAAAAAATCACATCTGAGGTCAGACGCTCACACTTGCTGCTTCTTAACCCTGGCATTAAGTCCAAGATAGGTTCTAACAGAGATGATGCCAAGGTTGCAGCTGTCAGAGTAAAGCAAACACACATTTGCCAATACCTGGGAAAGCTGAAGGCGAGGCACCAAAAACCTTCCTGTATTTTGGCTGCATTTTTCAAACTTCAAGTGTGACACAGCCCATGTCTTTTGACCTTTAGTAACTTGTATAGGAAGAGAAACCCCACGTTTGTAAACAAGCGTTTCCGTGGTCCGTGTGTACACGCACGTGGTATTCAGGGAGGCACGGCTGCGGGGTCACTGCACAGCCCCTCAGAGGGAAGAGCTGCCGTCAGGGGGGAGCCCTGAACCTGCCTCCGGGCGCTCTTCTCCCTGCCCCCAGCTCACCACACCTTCAGAGACGACGCAGCTCTGCTTGAGCCGGCACCTCGCAAGCACCGTGACCG
>NW_010258475.1:0-27281 GCF_000690775.1 Eurypyga helias
GGGGTGAAGCAGGGCCCTCCTAGGCCCCTCCGCAGCCCCGGCACCCGGAGCTTTTAAATTAACCTTTCCCTTGCAACCAAATACCCAGCGGGGAATCGCGATCATACGTCAGCCGTCGCGACAGTGAGGTGCCTCGAGGAAAACGAGGGCACTGCGGTTGTGTGCAAATCCTTTGTGTAATTCTTTCCCAAGAGAAGTGTGTTTTTTGGCAAGAGGCGCCGTTAATAAATAATCCCTCGTTTGATTTCCTACCGACCGGTTTTCCAGCACCGTGAACACAAGCGGGAAGAAAACCCGCGGGTCTCGACTTAAATCTCGTTTCAGTCCACTCGTGCAAGGAGGGTGCTTCAGCGCTTTCGGTCGCGCAGGGTCTGGTCTTCCCAGCGCAGCACCTGCGAGGACTTAGGGACGCGTTTTACCCTGCTCACGGTGTCACCTCCGACGAGTTTTAGGATAAATTTGCTGCTGCAGGTTCGTTCAGTAACAAGTCGTCACCCTCGCTTCTTATCCTAGTCCTTCTCCTAGTTATTTCATTTTTAAACCGCAGCCAGCGTCTCGAGGAAACACAAGTTTATTTGGAAAACTTTCTGCAGCCGTACTTCCACCCCGCTGTCGCAGAAACCCAGTTCTTTGTTGAACTGGTAGCTGCGGGAGAGCACGCTCTCGGGAGGATGAGGTTGGCCTCCCGAGTGATGTCATTTGTGCCGGAGCGACGGGGATGACTTTGTGATTGAATAAATCCTGCTGGACGTGTCGGGCTTCGTGATTTCGTGTGCGCGCTGGAGAAACTTCGTCTGATTCAGCAGCCGGCTGAGAAAATTCTGCGTTCGGTGCTCCGTAGGCACTAAGGGAATATAGTGATGGTAGTTGTTTTTTTCCTTTCAGCGTGTGTATTTCTGGTCAGGTCTTTCTCCACCTAAAGAATTTGAGTCTGTTACCCATTCGCTGAAGTGAATACGTAAAGCAGTGGAGAAGGATGTTGCTGAAGCAGGTTACTGATACTGGTGGCAGAGACAGTGGGCTCTCCCAGCCAGCAGCAGTCTGGACAGTGAAGGGTACAGGGAGAGCCTAGAGGTGGATCTGGTGTCCTGTAAAGCCAGTCCAGAGGGTCTGAAAACTCTGAGCGGGGAGGGAAAAAAAGCAGTGACAACAGCAAGCAAGCAGCAGTGAATTCAGCGATGGATAATTTTTAGTAGGGGAAGGTCTGGATCAAAAGCAAGTAAGAATCAGAACAGAGGGTAAGATCTGCAGTCTATACAGCCTCTATGCTTTCTATAAAAGAAAGGCTATTTATCTTTTAAATTATACCTGTACTATGCAGCTGGCTGGAATTTCTGAGGTGAAGAAATGAGCGGTTGACCCTTTCCTGGGGGAGCTGCAGGTCGAGGTGGAGCAAGGAGATGGGGTGATAAATAGGCTGTAATTTACAGGCGTCGCTTCGGATATTTCCGATATTTTTCAACTATTTTAAGAAGCCATATTGGGTTCAAGCCCAACCAGCTTGGTAGTCTGGAGAGAGGAAGGATGCGTATTGCTGGAACAAGAATTAAGCAGAAATAGATAAATCTGACATAATGGATGACAAGGGAAAGATGATTGCTGAAAGATGCTGGCGTGCTCTCTGTTCCTTCATGCTTGGCGTATATTGTGCTGTGTTACTTGGCTTTTGAAGTGTAAAAAAAAGAAAAAAAACCCCTCATTTTGTGCCGAGATAAAAGAAAAGGCAAGTGCTTAAATTCTGTTCAGGATCAGCTCTGAGCTGCCGTTAAGCAGTGACCTTGCTTGCTGTTACCCCCCTGTCATCATGTGCATGTCCCAGTAGGATAACGACCGGGCTCAGCACCAAATAAATACCATTTAATAAGGTGGTATTTTTTGATCCTCCTTGCGCTTCACAGTGCAAACAGAGTCAGGCTTTTTCTGCTTGAGTGCAGCCTGGGATGCTATTTCTGCTAATAATGTTAAAAAAGATGTTGGGAATGTCCACGGAATATTGGTTTTTCTCCACGTGCAGAGTTACGGAACCCTGACGTTCTCTGGATATTTGCCTTCGTTTAAGTCTTACAGGTGTTTGTTTCAAGTCGTCCTCTCCTAGATAAGCTTTTACACCTACATTTGCTTCTGGGGGCTGTTCCCAGGCCGAGGGGCCCAGTAAGGATTTTTGTCACGGAGCAAAGTGTCTGTATTTCCCAGAAACGCAGCCATGCAGGAGCCTTGGCTTGTGTCCTCGCCTGCACTTGCTGAAACGCCTGGACGTCGGACAGAAACTTGTCTCGGTGTTTCCTCTCCAGTGCAGTACTTTTTCACCTCCGTTTGTCCATTCATCTTCATTCTTCTTCGGTTTTGGCCTCAACTTGTTGCCACCTGGCACGCAGAGATGGGGACAGGAGGAGGTTGGGGTGGTTGCCCAGAGCTTCCAGGGCTGAAACATTCTGTATCCTGTATATTGCTGGCTCCGCTCATCTTCAGCGAGGGAACAGGGAGGGGATTCACTGATTTATAAAGATGGGAGATGAGGTAATGTCCGTTCTGTGTATCTCTAAAGCTTGGTACTCACAGGATTTATGGAATTATTAAATACACCACTGAGAACATAGCTCCAACCTGACATGCTTGATTTATTTAACAGATGATCAGAACTTCTGCATAATTGCTTTAAGAACGGGTAGTTCACTGAAATACTACACCCAGCGGTTGAGTAACAGGTCGCTGTGTCGTGTCGTAGGCTGCAGCTGGGGCCCGCCGACTCCTCTACGGCTGTTCCTGTGTGGGATAAGGTGCTCCTGAAGATGAGTAAAGGTTTCCCAGTTTTCTGCACCTGTAACGGAGTGTATCACCCCACCCGTTTCAATTTTCAGCATTTTAAACGTTTTCAAACTGGGAAGTTAAGGAAATAATTTAAATAGGTATTCCCAGTGTGGTAGGCCATATCCCCGTTTTCCCATTTGATTTTGTGACTCATCTTGAAATCTGAACGGTAACAGTCTTTGAGCAGTTTTTCTGTTAATTGCAGGTCTTTATTTTGAACACGAATGGTAAAACGAGTTGGTCACACCACTCATCTCTCTTCTCCCTAAAAAAAAAGTTGCTTTCCAAATACTGATGTGGCTGCTGAGGCGCAGAGCTCCCAAAAAGGCGTTCTGCTGACTGCCGTCCAGAAGTGTTGTTTTTAACTTTGCCCAGAGAGATTCTTCCGATGGGTTGTATTCCTCAAAAGCTAAGCTTGCTATCCAAAATAGGCATAGCTTGGCCTCGGTCTTGCCTACGCCTGGAGCTGACCGGGACTGCTGTGTTCATCGGCTGCTGGTTTCCTGTTTTTAGTAATTTGATTTAAACAAGCGCTTAAAAAAAATGATGACGACTCTGACCCGTGGCTGATCTGGCTTCATCCACCCTATAGATCCCTTTTCCTTACTTGGGTGCGTTCTGTCTGGGTGTCTTCATGCCTCCCTGCGTTGTTGCTGTGATTATCCTCCCGTTGTGCTCGGGAATTACGTGTAGTTTACGTATTCCCCTTACTTAACTGTGTTTGAAGGTGAGGCCAAGTTTCCAGAGTCTGTGTAGAAAATGATGATATTGCATTATGGCAGTAATTTCACATATCGTTCGGCTGAGAGATTTTTACTGGAAGTTTTTAAGTCCCGTGCGGCGTTGCGGAGCGTGGATCGTGCTGGGAACGTGTGGAGCAGCTGAGCTGAATGCCTGGGTTATCGATGTATTGAGATACAACTGAACCCCGGCTTTTAAAGAGTTGCACTGATGGGTGCACTGTCGGGAAATGTGGTAGAAAACAGGTTTTTCTGCAAATGCAACGCGTCTGAGGCAAAACTTGATGTAAGATTCCGTTGAATTAGGCGACGGATCTGCCTCCCCTGCCAGTGGGCTCGGTAGCATCCTCAGTGCGCGACGAGTGAGAAGGTTTTTAGTTTCTTACGATGTCTGTAGTAAGGTGATGCAGCAAAGGTGAACCATGAAAGTGAAGCTATTTTTGGTCTTTAAAAAAAAGAAGCGCCCCAAAATGACCTACCAAGCGATACGTTGCTGACGTCTGTAGCGCAGCCAACCCAATTAAGGTGCCGTATATTGTTTCCAGCAGGATTCTGATTGTTTCTAATTTGGGAACCACGTTAGAGCGCGTGGAAGTAGGTGAAGCGATGTGTTTGGCTGTTCGGAGTGGATCTGGCATCCCGTTGCCGGCTGTAATTTCACTTCTCGCGCTCCGGCAAGCTCCCTGTCCTGTGCTGCCCAGCGAAGATGGTACCCACGTGCCGCCTCCCCCAGGTGATTTCTTTCTGTACGGTGGGGGTGGGTTTCCTTACAGAGAAAGATGCTTTGCTGCTATAGGGAGAGCAAAAAGTGCGTGTTTTTACTGGGTAAAATACTGCCTAAACCAGTGTTGAGGGCTGTGGGTTGGCTGTTTTTTCAAATTTCCTGACTCCCGCGTTATCCTTCACCGCATCCTGCTCTCCCTCGCCTTGCCTCCGTGGTGTTAAACTTCCAGCGGACAGACGTTATCGCAGGCCGGCCCTTTCCTGCCGCCGTTGCTCCTCGCCGCAGGCAGGACGCTCTGACAAACGGCGTACGATGGTATGTATGTGTGTATGTATTTAGTTTAAATCCTGTTGGACGGAAACGGTGTTGTATGAGCCTTTAAAAACAAAAAGGCACGGTTGCTCCCACTCTCCAAAGTAAACTTCCTCCTCTGCTAATCTTTCTTTACATCTGGCATGGAAAAAGCATACATTTTAACGTCTGGAAAGGGCAGCCCTTCATGCCTGCTTTCTTCTTCTTCTAGCCAGCACTGCTCTTCATTCATCCACTCTTGTCCTCAGTTTCTCATCCTCTGAGCTCACGGAGCGACCGCCTACTTCATCGTGGATGGGGAAAGGCAGCTGTGTGCTCGCCCTTCCCTTCAGCTCACCGGTCTGTTCTGATTCTGGTTGGGTTTGTTTTTTTCCTTCAGCTACAAGGAGACCCTCGGCTTTTGCCTAGAGTGGGCGATGCCTTCCTAGAGCTGGTAATTCCCGCCTCCTTTAACTTTAAATTGTTCACAACTGCGCTGAGCGTTTGTGAATGAGCGGGGAGGAAAATCAATATGTGAAAGGGCCGGGGGAGGGACAGCAGCTCTCCCAGCACCTTTTTCCTGGTCACACCACGGCCTG
The DNA here is from genome assembly GCF_000690775.1 of Eurypyga helias. Lineage (NCBI taxonomy): Eukaryota > Metazoa > Chordata > Aves > Eurypygiformes > Eurypygidae > Eurypyga > Eurypyga helias. Next base: position 5,163 of record NW_010258475.1, read on the forward strand.
ATTTCTAGTTTTCCTGTCTGAACTCCTCAGTGTTTACATTTAGAAATGGCTTGTTTTGGAACAAGTCGCTTTTAAGACTGTTTCCAGAAGATTTGTGTGTAATTTAATCCCATTCAGGTTTGCTGCTCTGTTCTGTTCAGCTCATTCTGGGAGGCTTCAGGTTGCTCTCTTCTCCCTATGCTTCTCCCAGTATTTTCTAGAAATTTGGGGTTTTTTCCAGTCAGCATTTGTGAAGCCTTTTGTACCTTTTCTGTTCCCTGTTCCTGCTCATTGAAAAGGTGCTGTTTTGTTAAAATAACCTGAATGATTCAAAAATCTAACCTCAGTTTCTCTGATGGATCTCATTAGTTATTTAAATGCTCTAGAAGTGGAATGCACCTACTTTGGAAATTAGGCTGAATAATATATTTAATATTTCTGATGTATATTCTCTTGGAGCTACTGTTTATTTCCAACACAACTTCATTTACTATTCCAGAGCATCTGCTTAATTACAGAGTGAATTTGTCATTAAAGAACCAAAACCAAAAGGTTTCTCAAAATGTGACAGGACGACATAACTTTTCAACCACTTAAATTCGAGTGGAGGCAGGAAAGAATTAACATTTTACATACTTCCATCTAGTGTGCGTGAGGGAAATTGCATCCACGGCCCAAATCCCAGCCGTTCTCCGGGTGGTTCTGGTTGGGAAAGGATCATCTCATCCCTCGGTCTTTGTTGAGCGGTTAGTGCCCATAAACCGTGCAGCATCCTGGGGCTGGCAGGTTTGAGCTCTGAGGCTTTGTGTGGCGACGGCTCGGCCACATCCGTAAAACAGCGACGCGTGCAGTTTTAAGGAAAATCGCCTTTTGGTGTTCACGCTCTCCTTCGGTGTGTTCTGCCCTACTTACTCGCCCCTCCGTGCTAGAATTTCAGCTGCTTGAGGGACGAGTTATTGCTATTGAAATAAAATCGAAGTGGATGTTCAGTTATTTAAGAGCCAATTATATCTGATTTTATTCTCATGATTTCCAACCAAAGTGCATAAAATGCAGTCTGTCGAGGAAAGTTGGTTCCAAAAATGTTTTGTGTTTATGATCTGTGCTCGGCACGGCTTGACTTGCCACATAAAACCCATTACAGTCTCAGGGCAGTGGGTTCGGCCGTTAGAAGTTACTCTGTGTGGCAGGTTTGGTGTTTTCCATGTATGAAGCTTCAACAGTGGCTGCTGCTTGGAGGACGCGTTCAACGAGGAGAAGGTAATTTCTGTTTGCAGTGCTTTTGGAGAACATAACTTATTTACTAGCCTTCGGTGACATTCCAAGGTAGGAACATGGGGTCTTGTGGGACTGACGCTTCTCAGACCCTGAGCTGTGCTGTCTTGAGGGATCGGGGTTTGGAGTAGTTGAGTTTCCAGCATCGGAGCTCGCTAATTGCTGCGAGTTTGCCTGCTCACGGGGGATGCTCAGGCCAAGAGGCTTTGAGAAATGCTGCCCAAGGACCCCGAGTGGTTCGGGCAGGACAGCGAGACGTCGTTTGCTGGGGAGCTGAGTTCACTCTTAACGATGTGCTGACGCGCCCAAAAGCTAATGATGCCAGCAAGCACCCTCCGGAGCCTCCCAGCCCTGAGTTGTGTTAGCAGCAAAGACAGCAAGTGGGGAATGAACGGGTTCTTTTCGTCACCTGTGGCAACGAAAACGGGTCTCTTGGTTATGGCGTTTCATGCTAGGGGACTCGGCGATGCCAGCCCGAGTTTCATCTTACCAGGACACCACCGTACGTTGTGTCTTCAGCGGGCTGGGCGCGTGCTGGCTGACTCGATTTTGATGTTCAGGGTCTGGTTTGCTTTATTTGTTATTAAAAAATAAATCGTACTGATGGAGGTATGATTTTATTTCTAACTAGACAAGCCTGCGCTAGCCAGCTCTCGGGTTTGCGGCGTCTGTCTCCGACAAGATCGCAGATACGGAGGAAATTATTTATTTTAGTTCCCAGCGCTCAGATAGAACTCGGGTTTTGTGCAGATGGCACTGATCGGGTAACACGTCGCTCAGATAAATTTGTGTAAGGCACTGTATGTTTGTACCAGAGTCCAAACCATCGGTACGTGAGTAATATTGAGATTTATACCGCTGTCCTACTAGCCTGGGGGTGGTTTCCAGCGGATGGAATCGGTTGCCCCGTGTAGAGGTCGGCGGGGTTGGTGTCCCCTGGTTTCGCTGCCCGGTGCGTCCTGGTGGGGTGCTTCCCGCTGCCCCGCCTGGCACCCCGAAGAGCTGTTGGGCATTGGCTGGTGGATACCAAAGAACGCTTTGGGGTTTTGGGATGGGAAAACATTCGGAGCGCTGCCGAGCAGGAGCGTGCTCGGCTTTTTGGAGATGGTACAAGTGCCTGGGGGAGGGTGGTACCTGCTCCTCCTTAAAGGCTTTTATAAAACCTTTAGTAGAGCGCGATAAAGGAAATTCTGTTAGCTGCGCTAGTTCTAAATGAATGTTTACTAAACAACATTAATGGATTTAAAATGTTTTTAGGAATAGTTATTAGTCCCTCAGCCTCGTATGGTGAAGGGAGTTCTGTCTCGATGGGGGGCTGCCATTTTAATGCTTCCTGGCAGGAGGCCTATTTTCATCATGCAAATTAGGTTGGAAAAAGTAGGCTAAGCCATTAAAAAGTAGGAGGGATGGTGAAATTTTAAATTTTTAAGGTGACCGTTTTTCTAATTGTTAACATTTTTGTTATCGTCGTTTACTTAAGTCACTTCGTTTTCCTTAATTCTTGCGTTCTCGTCCCTTGACGCTGACGACCTCAATGCCCATTGCTCTTCATCCACCGGTCTAAGTGGAAGCTGTAGTCCGGTGGCTGTTTTATTCCCAGCGAGGTGCTTGGAAGTACCGCCACGTGGTATGTTTTGCTGTTTAATTAGAAATGCAGATACCGACGTTTTTGTTGCGCCGTGGTTAATTTTTTCTATTCTGTTAACATTAATGAGGACTGAAGGTTAAACTTGGCTTATGTAAACTCTGGGTATTTGCAGGATGCTTGTTGGCAAGGGAATAATTCTGGCAGTGAGAGAGGGGCATGCGTGCGCATGGGCAAGGATCGGAGCCAGGGCCCAGAAGACTGGATCTCCGGTGGGAAGACGCTGGGGTTTTCACCAGGATCATCTCCTCAGGGGCTCCACCTTCCCCATCAGTTTCTGGCCGGGGTCACGAGCCACTCGCCAGTGGAGGAACACACGAGGTCCCACTGGGGATGTGGGGAAGAGCCGCCCGCCACCCCTCCTGGCTGGACATGGGTTCAGCATCCTGCAGGAACACCGCAGCCCATCCTTCGCATCCCGCTCCTCCCGGCAACGCGTACGTCAGCCCAATAACTGTCTTGGTGCCTGCCGGCTCGCAAGCTTCATTTAATCCTATTAATTTTTAATAGAAAATTAATATTAAGCTAGCATACTTCCAACGTGACTTGGCCTGTGTGCAGAAAGACCCCCGATTTGCGCCGGCGTCGGAGAAGAGTGTCAGATCCCGCAGGAGCGAGACCCGCCAGGCCGAGCCAGCAGCTGGAGCAGCGTGGAACTTGGAGCCGGAGGACGCGTCTCTTCAGGGCCGTCACCTTCAGCAAATACAGTAGTAGGGTCCCCGTTGCGCCTCGGCGATCCCCGGTGTCCGTGGGAGTTCAAACGTCTGTCTCTAAAAGTCGCGCCAGGGCGCTGTTCGTACGCCGTGCTGCTTGGAGAAACTGAGGGCAGCTGGGGATTTCCAGCTCAGAGAGTGTGAGAAGTTTAGCGTGTGTTGGTTAGCGGAGCCAACCTGACCGCTCTCTGGTGGGAAATGCCGAGAGCTCAGCACTAATTTTAGAAGGACTTCAATAAACATTAGTTTAAGGTTTCTATTGGGGAGAAAAGCGCGTTTTTAATCGCCGTTTTCACTAGGAGCTAATAAAGGAGAGTTGTGTTGGAGAGGGAGGGTTTGTACCCAGCCACCCCATGTGGCTTTGCTGCAGTTGATGCTCTGTAGCCTCCAAAACAGCAAACTTGAAACAGGAAGGTCTGCTCTGTGAGTTGATGGTATCTCTCTCGTTAAGACAGATTCTGGGAAAGTAAGCTGCATTCCTTAGCTCATGCAAACCTTTTAAATTGTTTTTTTTTCTCACAACCTTAGCCCGATCTTATCATGTGAGTAATTGTTGCATCACATTTGCTTTATTTTCTCTACTGGGAAGTCAGATAATTGCCTTATACTTTTTAATGGGAAGCGTTTGGGAAGCCTCTTACCTCTGAGACGTAGACGAGTGGCGCAGCGACTACTGCAACGCTTGCATTTCTCCTGGCTCTTCCGGAGCTCGGCAGGCAGGGATGGCTGGCACCTTCCCTTGGATTGAGTAGCAGCCATGAAGTTACTCGGTGTTTTATCATAAAAATAAAGCTACCAGCTCTGATGTGCCTCGTACTGAGGTATATCTCATCTGCGGGAATATTCAGCCAGACTTGCCTTATGAAGTGGTATTATAGGGTATTAATTATTCATAGTCAGTTTAATTCTTCTTTCTTGCATATTTAATTGTAATAGCATGCTGTATGTCACAGTGATTTCCCAGAAGAACTGTACACCCAAGGAAAGCCATTCAGGTAGATAGTCTTAAATACGCCCGTGCTAATCTTTGTTGTTTAATTTGGGAGCAGAATGGGATATTATCAGATGGTTCTTGCAGGGAAACAATTATGCAAAATCATGATGCCGCTTAAGCTTTTCAGCTGAATTCCTCAAGCTGGTTTGATTTTTCACTGATGACGTTTACGCCGTCCTGCTTATTTGATGAGGACAAAAATGCTTAATGGGAGGGAGGACGTGACTTTTGTTTTCCTCCCTGAAGAGGGGAACAAAGACTTTGGAAGTGCCAATCGATTCCTTCCAGACGATAAAGGAAGGGAATAAGGTTTTTATTGTGGTGTTTGGGTTTTTTTCCCAGCGATCGGAATAGCAATGCCAAATGCTGGTGTGATTAAAGTTGGGGGTTTTTAACAACTGGGATGGGCTCTTAGCGCTCGAAGTGAGAAAACATCGGAGGCACGGGCACTGCAAAGGCATTCGCAATTGTATTTCCTTGTTCTAGAGCCAGCTCGTGCTTGTGAAGCACTTGGTGAAACCCAGTCCCTCGTGTTTGGAGGGCAGGATTGTTGGCGGAGATTTACCGTAGGAGTTGAAACTTCTGAAAAATCTGTTTACAATGTGTCTGAACCGGAGGAGAGAGGACACAGTAGAGACTGTTATCTGTTTACTGCTCAGATAAGGAGGTGGAATAGATTGCTGGCCTGTTCCTGAACTCTGCTTAATGAATGGTTGCTAGGCAAATTGCATCTCAATCAGCTTAATCCTCAAGATGTCATTTACAGGTCTGCTCTTTGTGAGGGCCAGAACCGTGTGCTTTCAAACTGTACAGGCCAGAAATTGCTAGCAAAGCAGCTTAGAATAGCTGGTTCAAAAATTCAGCGTACATGTGTTGCTGAGCTGCCCAATTTGGAGCGCCTGTTGTCGTAGGGCCGTGGTTGCGTGCCCGCGTGCTAGATGAGACGTGCGGTGATGGGCGGGAGGCCGCAGCATCCATAGCACCGTTTTTGGATCGGCACAGCAGTACGTCCTAACCTCTCGGCACCGGGCTAACGTGAAAGAAAACGCTTCTAAATGGGGACCGCGCTGCGGATGTGATGAAAGGTATTTCTGCTTCTGGCTGAGTTTGCTCTGTGTGTGATTTTGGGGTGTGTACGGGATTAATTTGGGTGAAAATGGGAGGGGGTGTTAACTTGCACAGGGCAGGGAGCTGGGGCTGGCCTCGAACTGGGGCTGGTGTGAAGGCTTCAGCCCGCCGAACTTTCTCCGGCAGCACCAGGAGAGCCAGTTAATTGGATATGCTGGTATGTGCGTTGCCCACATACATTAGGCTCATGATTCAGTCCAAAGGAAAAAGTTTCCTAACATAGTTAAGCTTTAACAGTCTCTTTGTAAAGAAAGATAACAAGATACTTGTTTTTACTGGTTTCCCATGACGGCGATTAATCTTGTTGCAGGCAGAGCATTGTTCTTTGCCTGGCTACACCTTCCTTTCCTTTGAAATACAGCGTCGGTGAGTGCTGTGTGTCATGACACCGAGCACTGTAAATGCAGACTGGAAAAGACTGGACTTGTTGAATGCCAGAGACGTTTCAGAGCTGTTTATGGTCACCGTGTGCTGATAGGAAATGTCCTTGGAGCGGTTATTAAAAGCACAGGTGAACGCGTGGTCCGGGAACTTTGCGTCGCTTGGTGTGTGCCAGGGGTGTGTTACTCAAAAATACTGTTAACAGTTTTAGGAAAAGATTGTATTAAAACGTGGAGAGCCTCTCCAAATAAAGCGTAAGTAAAATGTTCCACCTTAGTCACCAGCAAAACGACGGTGGTGCTGCGCGGTAGATGGGAAGAGGGCTGTCGAACAGAAGATTCTGTGATCAGAGAGTGCTTTTCATGCAAATGAAGGTTTTATTACATGCTGCTGAATCAGGGGCTTGTGTAGCGAGAACAGCACAGAAGTGATAAGATCACTTTGTCATAGCTTGAAATTTTGCCCAGCGTGTCTTTCAGAGCGCTGAAACGGGCAAGAAACGCTCTTGTTAAGGGCAGAGCAGCAACGGATGCGCTATTTTGGGGACAGGGCTTTTTCTTGGTGGCGGGGTCTGTCTGCGCTGCTCTGCCACGTGTCCACAGCCCTGGTTTCAGGGCAAGGAGGAACCTCAAGGTGTAGGTGACCCTGCGTAGCAGCAGAGTAATAAAATCTCCTGTTACTGGTGGGATCCTGGTTCTGCTCTTGCCCGAACAGGCACGGAATCTCCTCATTGCTGCAAACTAGGAACCCTTAGGTTGGCTAGAGCAGAGTTTTCCATCCTTTTGGCTTGAGGTAGCCAGAGTTGCCTGTTCCCGAGTACACGGGGGCTCTGCACACGCCATGGGGCTGTGTTTTCCTGCATTGGGCCCTCATCCAGGACTGGCTCTGTTGGTTTTCCTTTTGTATTTGTTAGCGACTATCATCTTCCCGATGTCCTTTTGTGGTTAAACCGGTTTGGTTTAATGAGGAGTGTTGCTGCCAACACGGGAATGGATATGTGTAGTGGAATAGGCACCTAAATCTCCCCATGCAGCTGGGTGGTGTTCAGCAGCCTGACGTGACCTTGGTGGACGTTCTCCAGCCTGCTACTTTCCCTTTCTATTTATCCCTCACTGTGTAGCAGCTCTCCTTACAGAGGTGTCGGAGCCATTGGGAATCTGTCCTCTCTTCCCTTCCTCCAAGAGACATCATTGGGACAACACCCCAGCTCCTGAGATTGGTGCCTGAATATTCTGTTTTTGCACAATCGGGAGGCGCTCACTGAAGTAGCAAGGTGAGAGGCAGTTTTTAAGATTTAGGACTGACATTTTTAGACCCTTTTCAACCCTTAATTTTGAAGAGTCTGGCTGAGGAAGGTCAAAGCCTTCCTTCACACGGGATGTCCCCGTGTCTGTGTGTTGAGCACCCATCAGAGCGTATAGTGCAGGGCAGAAACGTGCCTAATGGCCATCAGATTGCGGCGTGAGCCCGTTGTATTTTGAATTCTCATCTGGAGGATCTAGGAACAAAATCTAACCCTGCACGCTCCAAGAGAGGTTCCTGGAGAGTTTCAGAGCTGCAGGATGGAACCTTTTTCCCTGGGTTTTTTTTTTCCCCCTCATGCAAATTACGGGAAGGATTATTCCATGTTTAAAATCTGGTTTATACTGGCTTCTGAATTTCATTTAAAATCAACATCTGGAGAGCTTTTTGATCTCCTGTGCCAGACTGTTGTCTGCCTCACTTGTTAAAATGACTTCTGCTTAATTTTTAGTGAAAGGCAAAGACCCAGATCATTTCAGCCCAGAGGCGATGGAAGTGCTTCACCTTCCGAGTTAGAAATCTCCACGAGCACACGGCCTATCCATCAGCTATTGAAAATCCTCTCTCTTAGGGAGCGTGGCAGCTACAGGTACCTGTTTCTTCTGTGCTGCTATTTGGGATCTGCAAAGCCTCGTTCTCCCGGCGCTGAGCATATAGCGGATGCTCCGAGGAGGGAGAACTACGGCCTTGTCCCTTCGCAGCTTGCAGTACAAAGCCCTTCTCCGGAAGGTCGCCGTGGTTTGCTGGTGTCCCGCAGTTGGATTGGCGGAGCGGTGTCACGCAGGGAGTAATAGGTCATTCATTCAAATAGCCATTACATTTGGAGTATGTTTTCCTGGTTTGACAGGAGCTTGCTCCTCTGCTCTTCACTGGAGATTGAAAATGTGTGCCCGTGGTGAGAGCGCTGGGTATGCGTTTCCTCTGCCTTTCTGGCTTTGAAAGGGGTCCCTGTTGCTCCTTGGCAGACCCCGAAGCAGCGAGCTGTGGAAGCAGCGTATTCAGAGCGAAAGTGACTTTACCCCTTTGTTTTCTCTCTTTATTTGTGTCTGTATGGGATCAGCTGGGCCCGCATTATGTGTGAAGTAGTTAAATTTTGTTCTGCATCTGTCGGATGTGATTTCTCCCCCTCCCCTCCGGTCGCTTTGATCAAATCAAATAAAAACGCAGCGCTTTCATTTCCAGTTCTGTAGTTTCAAAGACGATCTCTTGACATGCTCTAGCAGTCTGGACCCCAGTCCTTTCTTTTTCTTAGTCCAAAGGCGCACGGTGTCTTGCGCCTTTCTCCGTATCAGCAGTTGCGATCTGCATTGGCTTTTATCTGCATCCAAAGACAAATGGAAGAGAGCAAGCCGCTGCAGCAACGGGAAACACGTGCAGGGTAGGCTGCCTTTGTGCCAGGACCCCGCGCGTATGTAATCCTTGCGTTCGCACGGAGCACGGACCGCTTCCTGGGTTGGAAACCTGTAGCCTGTACGCCCAAAAACGTGCAATCGGATTTTAGGCTTTGAAGGGTGGTTGATTCCCGCCGGTGGTTGATACCGACATAAAATTTTCTGTTGTGTCAAGCCTTTCCTTCCAAAGGCCTTTTCTTTTTTTCCTCTGGCATCTCTCAACTATACAAAGCAACACTCAGTTTGAGAAATTAGCATTCAAACATTCCATAAGCCCTTTATTTTTGTCTGCGTTGGGAGCAGCTGAACACGCATCCAGGCCGAGAGACTCCCGGCGAGCGTGCCAGCGCCGCTCGGCATGGGGAACGGTGAGAAGGCTCCCGGCCGCGCAGGCATGGGAGAGTTTGGAACTTTGTCCTGTGTCCTGAAAAGGCCTTCCTGACCTCAGTCCTGGCAAAGCACATCTGCAAATCTGCTCTACAGCATCCCGGGGGAGAGGATCCAGGCTAAGCCACGCTAAATCGTACCCAGTTTCTCAGCAAGATGAGCGCTCCGGTCGCCTTCAGCCTGATCAGAATCCAAACCGTGTCCGATGGCACTCGAAATGTTGCGGTACGTGTTACCTTTTTCAGAGTAATAGCTCTTAAAGCAACGTGTGTTTCGCTCTGCATTAAGGAGTCGGACTCGGCTATTCAAAGCAAGTTGATAAATTGCTTTTCATTAAGTGTCTGAGCGCCAAGGGGTTCAGTATGTGTTCCGAGGAAAAAATACATCAATTACAGCTGCTGTAGAGCATTTATCAGTCACATAGTTATAAACGCTACTAATGCAGTTAATTGAAGGTAGAAAAATTTACCTTTTGAATTTGTTGACTGTAGCAATTCTGTGGTTGGGAAGACAAATTGCCTGGAAATGAAAATCAGGGGATGCTTTGGGGATCGTGTCTCGACCAGACTCCCGCCCGGTGTTCGGAGGGGGTGTGCTGCCTCCAGCACGGTGGAGGCCAGGGCTGCTAGAGCCCGGGTTACGGGGAATGGGATGTTCACGCAGGCGGCTCGGCGCCGGCTTTGCCGTTGAGGTACAGTCGTACGGGCTGCAGCAGCGTATCTGTTCACTTCTCGCCCACACAGCCAGGTTGTGTTTACCACGCGGAGGGATGTCTCGCTGTCTGTAGCACAGTTACAGCTGCCTCTGTGTCCTGTCCCTACAATTTATTTATTGCTCTGTGTGCGGGGTTTATTTTTTTTAACAGAAAAAGGCAAGCGCAGAGGAGGACGGACGCACCAAAGCAAACAGAAATCTGCTCCCCTGTAGTCAGTTAAACTTAGCCTGGAAAGAAATATTTTGTGACTGTAAACTTGGGGTAAAGGCGGCGTGTTGGCGGCTGCTAAAGGCATCAGGTGAGGTCGCGCTGGGGTGTTTTATCAGGCCTGCAGACAAAAATCTCTGAGGCATGCGGTGTGCAGAGGTTTTGGAAACATCTTGCACACTCGTGTCGCTTTCCCCGTGGCTGTTGGGCACTGCCAGCCGTGCAGCTGGCCCCTTGTCACGCATCTCGGGAAAGCACTGAGAATAGCAGAGGCTCTTTACCTCCTGGTGAATGTATTTCTTGTCCTTTTTTCTGTTGAGTTGCTGTGAGATGGCCTTGGAGTTTCTTGGAAGACTGACAAGGACACTGGGTCTGTGTCAGGACAAGCCAGCGGGACGCCAGCACCTCGTTCTGAAAGGTGACGGGGAAAAATGCCGCCCCAGGGTCTGGTCCAGCTCTTTGATGGCTTGTACCTTCTGCTGGTGTTTGGTACTTGTGTTGCATCATCTGCTTGAGGTTCTGGGAATACTTTTCATCTTTACAGTCGGCTGTGCAGCTGCAGAGAAGGTCTTATCTTGCCCATACAAATGGTAAAATGTGTATCTAAGGACTGATGTGTTCGTGGTCCGTCAGGAAGCTCTGGCACCGTCAGCAGAGCCCCCCAGTTGCCCTGTCCTTCTCCACTCGCTTTATAAACGAGTTGTTAAAATCCCGCCATAGGTGGGACCTTAATTCAGTATCCAAAGAGCTAAACACTGAACCCAGCAGCTGTCAGTGTAATCGTACAGGGCAGAACGGTGCACACGCAGGAGCCACGCAAAGCGAAACGCACCCCCTCCCCAAGCCTGTGTTTCCACGCCGCCGGCACACCTGGGCTGCGAGGGAGTCACTTTTTCTTAATATGCCCGTTCATTTCTTTGTTCTGTACAAAGACTAATGCATTCTGCCTCATCTTGTTTGCAAACATTTCTCCTTTTCAAGCGAGTCTGTTTTTAAAACGGGACTCGAAGCGTATTTTTCAATATCTAACAAATGACTGGTTTGTTGTTTGTGTGTTGCACAGAGGTGAAATTTGTTCAAAGTTAGCTCTGAAAAAAACCGCTTTGCGAAATAATCAGCTTGTAAGGAATAGGGGAAGACAGCTCCTTTCCTACCCGGGGAACTGTCGTCATCTGTAACTTCTAACGATATTCTAGAAGGAAAAACTGTCACCCTTCTGTCATGTGCAGCCACAAGGATTTCTGTAAGTCGTGATTAAGACTTTAATTCTGGGCTTTTGTGGAGTCAGTGCGGAATGAGAGGAGATAATGATAATGGTGATCTGCGCGAAGCAGCCACTGGAGAGGGAACTATTTCATCTTCCCTCTCCGCTGAGGCAGCTGTAAGCTTTGCGTTCAGGTCTGGGAAGGCAAGAAAGTGGAGAGGGAGGAATTCTGAGTGACATGAGGAAGCTCACAGCTCTTGCCTGTCCTTTGTGGCAGAGTACACCCTGGAATTACCACCCCGTGCTTCGCCCAGACGTGGAATGTGTAGGAAAGCTGCACGTCACAGGGCACGTTCTTGCTGGTGATGCTGGGCTTGTAACTGTAGACTCTCCGCTGTGGGAAAGGGGTCGGTGTGTATTTTGGTTTCTTATCGCTTGAAGGCAGAAGGAAGTTGCGTAAGAGGATGGAGAAAGTCTGTTGGTGGGAATTTGTGGTGCCTCCACTGGGGTATGTGTTAGCAGCATCCTGCAGTTTGGCCAGCGCTGGGCTGTGGTGAGCTTGCTTTGGATGGAAATCATCTCAGCTAACCGTAATGCCATCACATTCCCATGAAAACATGCGCTCTTCTAAGTCTGTTCTGGATTTTATAGTACTGCTAGGATATCATGGATGCTGCTGGAGCATGTAGGAAGGTGAGTTTAGTTTGCCCCGAAGATAATGGATGCTTTGGAGGAAAGAGCTATCTCCTGTGAGTGTTGGTGACGGGCAGGGAGTCAGGTTTGCATTTGGAAAATACAAATGTCAGCCTAATATCCAGGGCGTGTTATGGTTTTGATGACAGCGCTGTATTTACCTGGCCTCTGCTCTGAACTGCAGCAGCTCAGCTGTAGCATCCTCTGCTCCCTCTCCTAAATGACCCTGCTGATTCATGCGCTGTGAAACATAACTAAGATACATCCCAGACTGTTTCTTGGTCCCCGTTTCCCACCGGTACAGCATTACAAACTTGGATTTGGAAGTTACCATATAAAAGGAGAAGGAAAATTAAAGGTCAGAGTGCTTTAGTGTAGTGAAAATTTGGAGGAGGCAGATACAAAGCTATTCAAATCGCTTTTGACTTCAGGCAGGTCGATTTTCCTATTTCTCACAGATGTTCCCATGGTAAAAGCAGTATCTCATCTGTCTCATAACTGACCACTAGCATATGTGTTTCAAGCACAGCCAGAAATACTCCTTTGAAGCTTTGGCCAGGCCCTACAATTGTCCCAACTTGTCTTTTCTACATCTTTCCTTCGCCTTAGAAGCGGCCTGCAACACCTGGCGAGACCTACTTACGCCCGTGTTGTCTGTCAGCTCCTACCACGTTGCAGAATACGGAGTTAAATCTAAAAATAGGTTTAAAAAGGAGGTGAGGGCTTTGAGCAAAGTAAAATAAGCCACTGATTTGGGTCGTGAAAGGGAATTGATGTCACTGGTTCTCTGTTGCAGCTTCCTTGAGCTACCGAGTTCTGTTCCGAGCCGTGAAGATGCGGAGGAGCGGTGGTGAGGGACAGGAAAGGGGGGGTCTGCTTTCAGGTCTCCCCGGGAGACTGCCCAGACCACGACCTTGTAAGCCTGACGCGAGAAGTCAAGGCGGTATCGCGTGCTCCGCAGTTTCATTTATCTTCACGGTCGTCTTCAGTGCTCGAAACCCATCACCCACCGCTGTCCTTTTCACAAGGAGTGAACGCGGCGTCCAGTGGTCAAATGCTTCGTCCAAAATTACGTCAGGAACCGGTGGTGAGCCAGGTACTTCCCTCCATCTCTAACCCATAATCAGGAGACCGGTCTTCTAACATAAATCTGGTCCAAAAAAATCTTAAGCCTTTCTGAAAGGAGTTGTGTGCAATTTTTGCCTGTTTCAGAGTGGTTATGTGGCTTCGGTAATGTTCGTTAAGTGCTTTGATATGCTTTGGCGAAGGGCAGAGTGTTAATAATTAAAATTGGAAGGAAGTTCTGAAGTAGTATGGGGGATGACGACCGCTTTCTGCTCTGTTAGTTAACAAAAATGCACAATCGAAATGGACGAATCAGCAGGATTACGCCTCCCTTCCCCCAGCCACCTGCATGGGCTGAGCGCAGAAAGCAGCTAATTGTCTGCTCCGCCGCGGAGCTGAAAGAAGCCGGTCCTGCAGCAGGCAAGGCTGTTGAACTGCGTGAAGGTGGCAAATTATCGGCACTGAAAACCTTTTTGAGTTGGTCTATTTACGTGGTGAAAAAGTACATTATTAGCGCGGGTGTTGACAGCGGTCGGGTTTGACGAAACCGGCGTCTCGTGACATCAAGCTCAGGTTTCGGTCCATGTAATTAAGAGGTCAGTAGAACTGAAACTTGGTTTTGAAACTCTCCGCCTTGGCGGTGTGTGGGTACTGTGGAAGGGTGTGTTTGGTGAGGACGGGCCCTCGTAATGGCTTTCTCTTGGCCCGGCTAACGAGCTGTTTGCGGAATTGCCCTCTGATTCCCCGTGTTTGTCCATTTTACTGCTAAGCAGCTTCATTTGCAGAGTGCAGGCAGGAGCAGGCTCCTTGCCAGCAACAGCTTCATTCAGATTAGGGCTTTAGTTCAATTATGTCCAATTAACTTTTATTGCAGATAGCAGTGATAATTACTTGCAAGTCAATTTTTTGGCTGCGGTTATCCCAAGGCTAAAGTCTGAGCTTGATGGTTTTTAATAACTGGAGTGACGTATAGCTTTTCCTCTTTTTTTTTTTTTTTCCTTCTTTAGGCCTCAATTAGATGAAAGGTCAGAAGCTGTGTAAAAATCCATCTCACAATTAAAGCCAACTGTTCTACTCTTCGGCAGATGCCTAGTACTGTGTTTTAAAATAATCTCTTGGGACCGACCTAAAAAAAGGCTTTTTAAACTCTGAGACCGTAACCTTGAGCTTGCCGCTGCTTTATCCAGAGGGTGAATTCGATGGAGCTGGCATCACGTGTGGCGGTACCTGCTGGCCTGGAGCTGAGAGCCGCCGCCTTGGCTTTCATTGCTGCGCTACATCCGGGTCAAAATTGCTAACCTGGAAGCCTTTAGTGGCAGCGTGAGGAGTGTGGCATCAACAGTATTCCGTTTCAGTGCCGTTACCCCAAAGCTTCTTCGTTTTCCCCTTGTTGAGCGTTGCCGAGCTGGGCTGCAGCAGGTGTCCCCTCTCCCAAAGCACCCCACGTACGTTTACATTCCCGCTGCCTTCCCTCCAAACTGTTTAATTTCGTTGCCTGAGTGACGTTATAAATGGAGGTCAGCCTAAAAGGTGAAACGGTTTACAAGCAAAATCATAGTTAATTAAACTGCAAGAAGCAGAAATTGATTTGGAGCGGGAGGGTTGCCGGGCTCGACGACCGGTCCGCCTGACTGCAGAAAGCCGAAGGGTCCTGTGCTGGCAGATGCTGACGGTGCACTCCACTCGTTACAAAAGGCCATTTTTCCATTGTTCGCTCTTCCTATTTATTTATCCCCGAGTACACCCGATGCTGGTGTGATTTATGGCTGTTTCCAAAAGCTGCCTCTCTGCGCGTTACTTTGCCGTTCTCCGTTTGTAAAACATGTAGAGGATGTGATGCCGGCCGAGCGATGAATGCCGTGCTGGCTTGATAATTTTGTTCCAGGAAACGCTAGGATTTATCTCTGGCTCTTCAGCGGTCCTGGAAAAGGCCCATTCTGGTAAGTGCCCAAGAACAGAGGGCAGTTTCGGGCTGGAGCGCAGCAGGAAGCCTGCGGGATCAGTCTAGACGCTGTCAAGCCAGGCGCGGCTGACTGGAAGGAACCGTATCGAACGCCGAGGTTGGCGGAGGGTGGGAGGGAGGGGTTCAGCGTCTGCAGTTGACGCAAACAAATTTTTGAAACCCCTAGATTTTAGGTCGCGTTGGGAAAGGGAAAAAGAATGAGTCTCATTTGGTCTTGAGCAGCCTGCCGGGGGGTAAATGAGGCACTGAGTTTCCCTTGGAGCATGAAAATTGGCCCGGATTCAATTATGTTTCCTGGCAGGCTCTTACCAGACGTTTGTACCAAAGAAACTTCACAACCCCGGTTAGTTTTTTGGTTTCGTTCGCGGCGTTTATATACGCTGAACTTGGAATGTGCCGCGTGCGCTTGGGGGTTGCCGTAAATCCCGCCAGCCCTTCTGGAATTTCACGGGGCTACCTTGTGAATAACGAGGAGAAGCGAAGCGTATCAGCCAGCCACCAGCCCTTAACAACCCTCCCACGGCTTACGGGGGGGACCCCAGGGTGCTGGAAACTTGGAATCCTTTGGAGCTTTTCTTCTGTGTGGGGGGTAGATGCTCCTGCTTCCTCCCAGCCCCAGGCTTTGTGAACGAGCCTGCAAGTTCATAGTGGAATTTCAAACACGTGTGTTTACTTTCAGGAACCTAACTTTAAACTTCACCAGCTTGCTTTCGTCCAAACCAGCTCGGTTTCCCATATTTCACCATCCGGGGATGGTTTAGGGGGAGCGTTTCCTTTGTGTGCTTCCCTGTAAAGCCTCTTGGGAGCCTCAGAGACTGGCATATTTAAAAACTTGGCAACAACTCTGCGTATGCGGTCTGTTTATATAACGATAAAGCTGTGTTAGAGTATTAGAAATTTCCTAGTAGTACCGAGTTCCTTTGCACCTAGGTTTTACTCTAGCTCGTAAAATTACCCCCTGGCCTGAGGAGCGCTGGATCTGGCAGCGGCAATACTAAACTTTGAATATCAGCCAGAAAATAGTCTCTCTCTACAGTCCAGAAAGGCGCTATCATGGTAAGTTTTACTGGAACTGATTCTTAGCTCCACAGGGAGGGTGTCCTTGGGCAGCGAGTGGAGGGCAGGTCTTCTCGTTCTGCGGGGTGAGCCTTGGTGGTGACAGGGCTCACTCTGAAAACCAGCACAGGGGACACAGCTGCCTGGCCCAGAAAACACCCCGATGTGCAGGTGAGGCTGAAGATGCAGTCATCGTGGGGATGTGACAATTACCTCCAGCTCCCAAGCGCTGCCAATCCCTCTTAAGCTTAACATGCTTTGATTTTAATTATTAATACATCTTAAGAGGGGGAAAAAAAAATCGGTTCCTGTGTCTAAACCTGCTGTTCGACAGAGCATCCTGCAGTACGTGTGCTGCTAAGATTGTATCCCGCAGCCAGTTTTAAATTGCCATTTTTTGGAGCTGCCGTTCATTGCTGGGTGCCAAAGCCAACTGGTCAGCATGCCCTCCAGTTCACAGCTGACTGGTTTAGATGACAGGGTTACTGAGCCTGGTACAGTGATTCACTGTCCGTCCCAGTTCCACCAGTAAGACACCTCCCACCCTCAGCAGGGCTGGGGCAGCAGCCCCCCAGGGGAGCTTTGCTGGTGCCAACGCACCAAGTCTGCTAGTGAGAAGTCTTGACGTGCCAAGTCCAGTTCATCTCCTGCTCTGGACTAATTGGAAACGATAAAGGTGAGCGCAGGAGGGGACGATGGGCCTGGTTGCCTTTGTGTCTGCACCCTGCACTGCCGACTTAAGACAGGGCCTAATAGCAGTGAGACTGGGCCTGACAGCAGGTTGAGACAGCCGTGATGCTCAGACCAGCCCGTTTTAGCTGGGTGCTATGTTGGAGTTGTCTGCGCTAGTTCGTGCGGAAGGTAGTCAGGACGGAAAGGAGTCAGGTGGTGAGCATCTCCAAGGGAATAAAAGTTAATTAATATCTAACGGAAAAATGAATGGGCTTGTTTGTAAAGATATTTCACATTCATTTGTTCTTAGCTACCGAGATCAGGATCTTGAAAAACTACATTAATTTTGCAGAGAACAAAAATGGGAGCAGGATTTTAATTATAAAATGGAATTCAGGGCTGGAGTTACGGTCAGCACTTCTGTACGAGTCTGAATTTCTTTAATGCTCAGCAGTGACCTAGATGGCATCAATTTGGTTATTGCAAATCAAGCTAAAAGAATGATTTTATGTTTCTACTTTAAAAGATTTTTGTGAGTCCAGTATTTCCTTTAAAATTACTATGGCCATTCCAGGCTTTTATGAACCTTTGGCACTGCCTAAAATGATGATCTGCCTGCGGCAACAACTTGCCTTTATAGCCCTCTCTAAAACATCGTGCTCGGTATTGGAGCTAAAGCTTCTGTAAATATGTGTTTTGACCTTCAAGGGAATACTGCTGTCTTCTGGCAGAAGCCTGGCTATTCCAAGTTGAGTGCTGTGACCACTCTTAATCACTTGTTCTCTCTCCTAATGTGCTGTTAATCCTGTTTATTGCTGCGTGCGTGGCGCTGAGCTTCTCCGTGACACTTCAGCAAGAGGCTTACTCAGAGTTGCGGTGTTCAGGCTGTAATGAGCCTTAGTGATGGAGCAGGTGAGCAAACCCGCCGTTTGTCTTAGATTCATGGAATCATAGAACTGTTTTGGTTGGAAATTACCTTTAAGGCCATCGAGTCCAACCAACCCCACCCCCCACCCCCACCAACCCCACCACTAAACCATATCCCTGAGCACCACGTCCAAATCCCTCCTGGGATGGTGACTCCCCCACCTCCCTGGGCTGCCTGTTCCAATGCCTGACAACCCTTTGGGGAAGACATTTTCCCTAATATCCAACCTGAACCTCCCCGGCATAGCTTCAGGCTGTTCCCTCTCATCCTGTCACTTGGGAGAAGAGACCCAGCCCCCCCCTTTCTGCACCCTCCTTTCAGGGAGTTGTAGGGAGCGATAAGGTCTCCCCTGAGCCTCCTCTTCTAGAGGCTGCACACCCCAGCTCCCTCAGCTGCTCCTCGCAGGAATTGTGATCCAGCCCCTTCCCCAGCTCCGTTCCCTCCTCCAGACACGCTCCAGCCCCTCAGTGTCTCTCTTGCAGTGAGGGGCCCAAACCTGACCCCAGGATTGGAGGTGCGGCTTCACCAGTGCCCAGCACAGGGGGACAATCCCTGCCCTGGTCCTGCTGTTGGCCACACTGTTCCTGATGCTGGCCAGGATGCCGTTGGCCTTTTTGGCCACCCTGGCACACACCGGTTCACACTGAGCAGTGTCAACCAACACCCCCAAGTCCTTTTCAACCGGGCAGTATCCAGCCCCTCGTCCCAAAGCCTGGAGTGCTGCAGAGGGTTTTTGTGGCCCAGGGGCAGGACCCGGCACTTGGCTGTGTTGAACCTCGTACGGTGACCTTGGCCCATGGATCCAGCCTGTCCCGTTCCCACTTCAGAGCCAGCAGAGATGCTACTTGTTCAGTCAAAAGAGCATGTTGCTGCACCAAAACTTGCCATCGGTTGAGGAGTGGTTTAGACCCCGAGCTCCTTTGGTCATGCAGGGATGGGAGGTAATCCTGGGCTGGCATCGGATGGTACTGGGCAGCAAGGTAGATGCTATGGGGAATATGGGAATGGTGTGAGCTGGTTACACTGAAGGCTCTTAATTTTGTTTGCTTTTCAGTGAGAAGTAAGTCTCAAAATGAGGAAAAAAGGAGAATGCAATTACTGTTTTTTCTTGCTGACTCTGAGTGTTTCTGTTGCTTTACTCTGGAAAAGCTCTGGCAACTCCCAGTGGTTCTATCCTCCGATAAAACAGGAATCCAGCTCCTTTTTAATCTTTCTGGTCTTGCGGGGCATGATTTGAGGTAAGAAACTGCTGCCCACAGGCCAAGTTTCCCTGGATATTGCGTGCTTCTAGTCATGAATGAATCTCATCTGGAAAGGTTGAGCAACTTTTCAGTTCCTGACGCAATTCCTTTAAGTTGTGGATGTGACAGGTCTTCAGACATCGTTTCTGATCACCTGAAAGACTCGAAGAATTCTACCTCCTGCAATGGGTGGGGAAAAAATCGGGGGTTAGATTTAATTCACAAGGGTTTACAACTACGTATCTTGGAGTTCCCGGCAGTGCAGACGGTTCCTGTCTCCTAGGGATGAAACAGAGGATGGTGTAAAGGTGTGCTGGTGGTGGTTGAGATTAGATAGTAGGGAAAACTTCTCCACAGAAAGAGCAGTCAGGCACTGGAACAGGGTGCCCAGGGAAGTGGTGGAGTCCCCATCCCTGGAGGTGTTCACGGAACGTGTAGACGTGGTGCTTGAGGACATGGTCTGGTGGGTACAGGAGTGTTGGGGTGGTGGTTGGACTGGATGGTCTGTTAGGTCTTTTCCAACCTTAGTGATTCTGTGAACTCCGCGCTGTTCGCTGCGTTGGTGCAAGAATTCCTTGGGTGATCTGACTTGTGACGGTGGTCTGAGGGTTCCAGATTAAAGCCTTCTAAACCTCCCTGCAGAAAAACGGTCTTTCGGAGCTTTCTGGAGCGTGGAGGCGGTGATGCCTCCCAGGGCGCTGATGTTGCCGCGTCGGGTGTCTCCCAAAGGCTTCACGTCGTTGGTGCAGTCCTCAGCAGCTGATTCTTTCAGAAGTGGCCTCTGCGGGGTTTCTGCACCTTCTTGGGTTGGTCTCCAGCTTTCTGCTCCTCTCCTTTTGATCTTCAAATGCCTCCCCAGTGGTTTTAACCGGTGTTTGTGGAACAAGGAAATGAAACCAGCCTGTAACTTTTGAAGCCTTCGATTCTTTCCATGTTTTGGGGGTCATATAACAAGCCCCAAGGCCTTTCTAGCTGTTCCTGAGGTGCTTTGGCAAAAACACTGCCCGTATAGCGGCACAGATGCTTGTGGAGATCTGGGCAAGGAGAATCAGCTGGTTTCTCCCGTTTGGCTCGGCTGCCCTGCTTCCCAGAGCTTTCTAACATGCTCGTGGCTGGCTGTGGCTTGTCCTGGGAATTTGAGCATTGGCTGGGACCATGTGGCCTCTAGAGACCTTGTTCCAGCTTAAATTCCTCTCCCTAATTCCAGTAACCTTGGGAGCCTTGGAGCCTGAGTTAGCTTTGTTGCTGGAAAACCCCCCTGTATCCGCACACCAATGATGGGATTTGAGGGTAGTTTACGTAGCAGAGCTTTAGCGCTCCGTGCGTTCATTTTCAGGTTTGGTTTCCTAAATGCTGAACCCCCGCAGTCAGGGACTGTGACCCCTCTGCAGCTCCCTCGTGCAGAAGACACGTCTGGCCGTCCGTCTAACCCAGAGCCGTGCAGGTTAGCGAGTCTCTTACGAAATGAGGTTGGGGCCGTTCATTTTTCAGCCTAATGGACCGCAGAAATTACAAGCCGTAGCATGCAGCTTCATCTTGCCACGAGGCAGAGTGCTGCATGCTTTGCCTTCAGTTTATGCATGCCGTGCCTTTCGATGGAACGTGGACGAGCAGTTGACGGGATTTCTCCAGGGGACTTGCTTCGGCTGTACCTGGTGGACAGCCAGCGCTGTTCAACGTACAGCGAAATGAGTGATGGTGCTTTCTTGGCCACTCCTAACCACCACCTCGGGAATCTGAGGATAGAGGTACGGCCTAGCCTCCGTGTGTCGAGCAGCAGAGGAGAGCCAGGCGGCTGGTTTACTTCTAACCCTGCCGATGACCCGCTTCTTGAAGTATTTCCGTTGCCGTTACGAGATGCAGCAAGGGCCGGAGCGGCAGCCGCTGCGCATCTGTGCTTGGTCAGGCCTTCGCCCCGGGCTGGCTCTTTGCCGCTTTCTTTTCTCTGTTCCTCCTTGTATTATAACTTTGAATTGTCTCTCTGTTGTTGCAGTGTGCAGAGGAGTGAATGCCCCATGTTGTGTTAGTGCCTGTCTGCCATGCTGGCCTGTCTGCCAGGACCAGGTGACCTCTCCTTTCAGCTTCTTTCTTACACGCAGATGAACACTGGACTTCAGAAATGTGAGTGACGTTTTGTCTGCAGGATGTGGTTAACTGTTAAATCTGGCTCTGGGACAGCTGTGACATAAACTTTTAGGATACGGTGGAAAAAAAAATCCCTTATTTAATGTTAGAGTCTTTCTTTTGTTGTGCCTTCAAGACAGCCATCAATAACGGCTCCAAGAAATCTCTGCGGAGGTTCACGTGTGTGCAGCAAGCTCTCCCCCCTTTCCCTGGCTTTATAAAGGTTAATTTTAACCACTGCAAGATGAAATGCAGGTGAGGTTTCGGTGAGATTCGTGCCTCTTTGCTTGCAAACGTTTTTGGTTTAAAATTGTGCCAGCTGACTTGCTTCTTAACGCAGCTTTTTCCCCGACTCTCTCGCTTCCGTTCATGATCTTTAAGGTCCCTTCCAACCCTAACCATTCTATGATTCTATGATTTAAGTACTTGTCAACACCATAAAAGTTGGATCATGTGAACCTTTTGAGGTCAGCAGCCCTGTTGTTCTACGTACCTGGGGCATATAGTGCAAATATTAGGGATCTAGCCCAAATTACTGAAGTTCAAAGCTTCCGTCTTCTTTCTGATGTCTTCTTGGTGCCTGCAGAGTGCTCTGGGAATTCATTTTTGGATAGTTGTGTTAGTATTTTTAAGAAGAACGCAGGCTGGGGAATGTAAGTTGACTGAGTAGAGATTTTTGTTAACTCTTACCCTGTCTCTCCTCCTTATCACTGAGGTTGCGCGTTGGTTGTTCAGCTGAAACGTCAGAAATCCCGAGGTTTCTACGTAAGCTCCATGTACGTGGTCCTTAGGGACCTGGCTCTTGTGTCTGAAAGGTGCACTGGGACATCTCTGTCCCCTCAGTTCGCCAGTGGACTCTTCAAACCCAAGTAATTTACGTTCCACTTCTAGCTAAAATGATCATGTTAAGGCTTGTGGTGCTACTGGAAATAGGGAAGATAATTTTGGGATTAAGAGCGACGTGCTTAACGTGAATGGTGAATGACGCTGGTCCCCTACACGCGTGTGCTCCCCCCAGCGTTGATGCCGACCCCATGGGCTTTGGACTTGCGGGGA
>NW_010258475.1:27312-34175 GCF_000690775.1 Eurypyga helias
TCATTACTCACAGAGGGCTTCCTTCCATGGTTTGAAACTGGGCATCCTTTCCCTTTTCCATTCCCAGCTGGAACTTTGCTGGCCAAAGCATCTTACCCAGAGGGTTGCGGGGAGGTCGTGCCCAGGCCCTCGCGTTACATCGAGGTGGCTCGGAAGGCTTAATGCTGAAAGCAAATCGCCAAGGTTCGGGGAAGGGTAGCTGGGCATAAATCAGGTGCTTGCTAATTACACATTTACGAGGCGGCGTGCTGGTAGATGGGGAGTAGCCTCTTAACGCCACGGTACCTGCTGCTGTTTGAGGTCTGCTTATCCCCACGCTGAAAGCCTCGTGCCTGGTGAAGAGCTCCAGGCACCGCCTTTACAAGGATTTAGGACATGGAGTAGCTGGCAGGCACTGGTGATGCTCGGCTCTTCCAGTGGGGCCGGATCTATACGGAAAACGAAGCTGCTGGTGCAGACCTCGCTCGGCCCCGCTGCGGATGCACGTGAGGTTAATTGGCGCGGTTCTCCCCGTGCTGCAGGTGCACGAGCAGTCGAGCCCCCGGCCGAAGGGAGGCTGAGTTAACGAGCGTTTTTAATGAACGGTGACTTGAGACTTTGGACGGAGGGGTTGGAAGCGGGCTTTAATAACAGTGCTGTTGCTTTTATAAAAGGCACCGAACTCCGCGTGATAGCCTTTCTTCGTTCGTACGGTGTTTATATTACTAATTTTTAAGTGTAGTTTTCTGGATCAGGCTTCTTATTAACACTTAAAAACCCACATTAGCTCAATTATCTTTTTTTCTTACTCACTTGCAAGTAAGAGGCATTTCTCTTAAAGATGGTCTGTGCAGTGGGAGTTTTGTAGATTTAATATACACATATTTTTTCCTTTAGGAAACCGATTGCTACAGGATTTCCAGTGTTGTTCTTTGAATTCCACCCTGCATCACAGGAAAGGCTAACTCTGAAATTCATCCGTAGCCACGCAGGGGATCTCTCACTGACTCCATAGTCATATTCTCTCCTTCCTCCCAGTGACTCCGGTGTAAATCTGAGCAGGCAGTCGGGATCCTTGAGGCAAGGCTGTTCGGACCGTAGCAGGCTTAGCAGCAGGGCCTGGGAGAAAAAGGGTGATTTTGGGGGATAGTGGTGCAAAGTGAAGGGGAAAGGTGCTTCTTGGGGACCTTTATTTTTAGGGAGGTGGGGGACAAAAGAGAAAAGAGCAGGTTGGGACTGGATATGGGGTCAAGTCCTTTCCAGGGGTGAGGGCTCTTTCTGTAAAACCTGTAGAGAAACTCCTGCCTTGAGATTTTTGTGGAGAAGATGGGTTTTCGCTTGTCCCAAGGCGGATGCTCTCGTTCGGGTAGGAATCCTGAAGGCCTGTTGGTATTTTGTTGGAAGTTAATGAAAACCTAACCGCAGGCAGTTTTAAAAGCAGTGGGGGTTTAAAGCCTTGATGTGAAATGCACTTAAAACCCGTTACGTTAGTGCTGAGGTGAGGCAGAGCAATAACACCTCATTCCTTCATCCTCCGGCGGCGAGACGGGCACAGGAACGCAACCAGATGAATGAGTTGCCACGGCACGAGCGGGAGTGGGAACGTGCAGCTCGCCAATTTCCTGGGGTAATTGCTCGTACGTACCGCCTTACCTCGTAGTAAACGCGGAGTAATTGCTTCTCAACAGAAGTGATCTGCCTTGCGTTTACCATTAGGGAACTTCGTGGAGCTCATCCTGTTTTTTTCTTAACGTAGCTTGTTCGTCTGCCATCCTCCTCAGCATTTTATGGCCTGATCCAGAATTTCTGCACTTGTGGTATTCTAATTCCATCATTTTCTTTTGGACAATGCTAGTTTTCCATTCGCTTAGTAACCGGACCCGATTGTTCTTTACTGGTTTGTAGGGTATTTGTATGGGACGTTCAGACTCCGGATCGCCCCACAGTGCCTTTCTCCTCGGTTTTGTTTGTTGCCTTAATCCAGTCATGGAATCCAGCCTGTGGAACTACTGCTCTTCTAAGCAGTGCGTTGGGGCACTCGGAGATACATCACCTTGGTCACACCAAGGCTGAGTTAGTCCCTAGTAAAAGGAGCGTAACCGTAGCTGTGCACCAAGCAGACTCTGTTGGAAGCGGTGGTTGGTTTCAGAACATCCCGTCGGAGGAATTTAAGAGGTGATTTGCCATTTGGTAGGATGCCAAACAAGACGTTGGCGCATCGTTTCAGTTTGGCGGAGAGCTTGTTTTCTCTCGTCGGAGGAAGAAGTTCTTCCAGATTCGAGGTCACAGATGTGTTGTAACCGGTAGCCGCAGCTGCTTTCGGAAAGCTTCCCTTGCAGTTCCCGGTAACAGAAAAATAGATGCTTGGTTAAAAGAACATTTAGCATATCTGTTTGGTGTTTAATTTGCTGCTAGGCCTGTAAAAATGTGAAGCAGGCTGGGAAATTCTGATGGTAAAGGGGTCTTTAAGTACCTGCTTAATTTTTCATGTGAAAAGAAAAGCTTGATGTGACATAACTGGAACATAAACCGTAACATGGGTAGGAGTAAGTTCCTTTGTCTGTTGTCGATGGTTCTCTGGTTCATGGGGTGTTGCAAGGGTCATCTCTGGGGGCAGAAACAGAACTCACTGGGTGTGGGCAATGCTGTGAGTAAAGGTTGGGAAGCTCCCAATGGCCTCGGCTCTTGAGGCAAGGCAGGACTGGAAGATCCATTTGGAGGCTCTTCTCTCCGTCAGGAGCGTAGCAGCTCGCTCTGAAGGACAGGTATAAACCAAGGGAAGGGGGGTCAGGGTGGTATCAACTGAGCATTCCCTTTGATGAAGAGAAAGGGTGCTCTGTGCCAGGCTGGGCAGCACAGAGTAAGAGCTTAACCCGTGCCCTGGTACGTGCTGTGCTCGGGATGCAGGACAGCCTGCTTGCAAAGCTGCTCATTTCACAACAGGTATTTTTAATATTTCTGCAATGATTCTTTCTTGTAGTATCCATCATATTTTCCATTCTCTGGCCCTTACTTTGCCAGGGAATGTCCTTAGAGCAGTACCGCTCCCCTTCGCCTGGGAAGACTGGAAGCTGCAGGATGCAAAGAGAGAGATGGCTGGCACTAGTGTATTCAGGAGGCTTTAGGAAGCAATTTGCTTAAAAGAATCAGAGGTGAATTTTCAAGAGGAAGGGTTGTTTGCCTGGGAGCATCAACCTGGTTGCTGGGGCATTAGATTTCCTTGGGTCAGGGGGCCAGATGTGGGGCTGGGGTGCTCTTGGGCTCCGGAGGAGCTGGCTGCCGTGCTTCCCGTTCTTTCAGTGCAGAAGCAGATGGCATGGGGATGCTGAAAACGGGATGGGAGGTTTAAACTGTCAGCAAGGGGTGTGTGTGGGGGATCAAACTAAAGCAAAATCGAATTGTTGAAAATTGTCGAAGCTGCAAGCCGTTATTTGACGATAATAAAGTCGCTGCTAAAGCAGTAGTCCCGTCGGAGTGAAGCAGCAGAGCTGCAGTAGGGGAACGGCCCAACTCCCTGCTTGGAGTACAATGAGAGCGAGAGAGGCAGAAGCATTTCCCTAGATTTCTGAAGTTGTCTCCAGGAGCGCCTCAAGCTTGCGGGCAAGGTAGGTATCTGGTAAATCCAAGCAAGCCACACCACGCCCCTGTCTCCAGAAGTCTTTTGGCTGTGTCTGGGGAGCAGCACATTTTTAATCTCGCGGAGTAATCGCCTCATGTTGCCGTGCGGGAGGAGGATGCTGACCTTAGCAAGGCGTCACGCTGAAAATTCAGCTTGAAGCAATAATTGCGAGCCGTAAAGTAACGCACGTGTCGCCTCCTTCCATTCGCTGGACTAAGGGCTTCCTCCTGGACCAAAAGACACTCAGAGCGTGTTCAGACGTCAGCATCTGGAAAAGAACTCGGCTGTAAGCGGAGGCTTGAGTTGAAGGGCTGCGTGTGGTTCCCACCTCAGCGTTACACGGGGCTGATGTTTAATTCATAACGTGCTGATTTCTGAATTGCAGGGTAAAGGTAACTGAGAACAGCTTGAAAGCCGTGGGGAGACGGCCTTAAATTAAGAGTGCAGAAACCAGCCCGCCACCGCAAGCCGATAGAAACAATTCCAGCTGGAGACAGTCCGATGTTTACAGCACGTTTACCTGGTTTTGTCCAACCATAAACATACTCTGATGGAAACCCTGGTTTTGTTTTGCCCCCGCTGGGGCAGTTCTTTGCCTTAAGTTGAACTGGGGATTGTGTTGGTCACCAGGTAATAAAGGGAATGAGGTGTCTGGAACACGATCTGGTCTGGGAAGATGAAGTTCTGGCTTCTTGATTCCTTGGAGATTTTCTACCCTTGTTGTGCAGCTGTCTTGCCTTGGGGTTGATGCCTCGCTTACCAGCACTTGGTACTGACCAATTTCCTTTTCTCCGCAGGGGACACTACACAGAAAATGAGATCTGCACAGTATCCTACCCCAGCAGAATTGGATGCTTATGCTAAGAAGGTCGCCAACAATCCACTGACTATCAAAATCTTTCCAAACAGTGTCAAGGTTCCCCAGAGGAAACACATACGCCGTACTGTGAACGGACTCGATACTTCGTGCCAGAGGTACAGTCCCTACCCGTCTCAGGCCACCACGAAAACGGGCCTCCTGGCGATAGTCAAATCCCCAGCGAAAGGCATCATCAAAGACTTTGACGGGACGCGCGCGCGCCTGCTGCCGGAGGCGATGATGAATCCCCCTTCCGCGCCGTACGTTGCACCTAGCACTTTAACCCACCCCCAGGCGCTTGCTCGCCAGCAAGCTCTCCAGCATGCACAGACTTTGCCGCACCCCCAGAGCATCCCGCAGCCACAGACTCTGCAGCACCCTCAGGGTATTCCACAGCCACAAAGCTTACCGCACCCTCAGGGGATACCGCAGCCGCACCCTCAGAACATGCCGCAGCCCCAGGGCTTGCAGCACCCTCAGACCATGGCACACCAGACTCTGCAGCACCCCCCGAATCCTTTGCTGCAGCCGGGTTTACATGGAAGCAGAAAGATGCCGGATGCAGATGCGCCGCCGAATGTGACCGTGTCTACCTCAACCATCCCCCTCTCGATGGCTGCCACCCTGCAGCAGAACCAGCCGCCGGACCTGAGCAGCATTGTGCACCAGATTAACCAGTTCTGCCAGGCCAGAGCTGGCATTAGCACTACCTCAGTGTGTGAGGGACAGATCGCAAACCCCAGCCCTATCAGTCGCAACCTGCTTATCAATGCAAGTACCAGGGTATCTACTCACAACGTCCCCACGCCCATGCCTTCCTGTGTAGTAAACCCTGTAGATCATGCTGCTGCTGCTATCCCTCCTGCCTCTGTTAACGTGCCCATGGTGAATATTAACAGGGTGCCGCCCGCCTACCAGAACGACATCAAATCGGTGGCGTGGAACCAGCACCAGCTTGCGCATCTGCAGCAGATGTGCGGGGATGCTGCTGGGCCCGCTGGACTCGCAGGGAAGCACCCTCCGAGAGAGATCGCGGGGCAGAGCTTTCCCGGCAAAGCTTCCAACTACCCTCAAGAACTCTGCATGGGCCAGTCCTTCAGCTTGAAGCCCCCCATGGAGAAGCCTACGCCTTCGCCCCCTGTCAACGGCTTGCAGGGACCCTTGCCATATACCAATGGGCACTATTTCCAGCCCATCTGGAATAACATTCTGCCCACACCCAACAGTGACAGCTCTGGGTCCCAGGACCTCGCCATGCCTTTCCACGGGGGACAGCCAGCCGGAGCGCCGCTCGATTGCGCGGGAGGAACTCATTACAGAGCCGGGGCTGGCCCAGCCAGCCAGAATAATGTGATGCAGACCATGGATTACCTAAGCGGGGACTTCCAGCAGTCCTGCTTCAGAGATCAGAGCATGGCCGTGCTGGGAAAAGTCCATCGGCCTCCCATGAACCGAGCACCTGAACCAACCGATAGTCGAAATCTTCATATTCAACACCCAGGGTATAGATAGGCTGCAGTCACTTTCACAGACAAAACAACAAAAAAAAAAATTAGAGGTTTAGTCTTAATTTTAATTAATAAGCAAGGCATTTTTAACTTGCAAACTTGTGTGATCATTATAGTACCCTTTGGAAGAAGACACACTGTACATTTCAGAGCTTCGCTTACATGTTACCTCTCTCCTTGACGCCTCAGATGCTTCACGTGCCGTTTCCTTTCAGAGAATTCCATGACACTACGTCACGCCACAGCCGCTTCCTCACCGCAGAACCCCCTTTTGCGCAGCTTTTGCCTTCTGCTTAGCAGCCGCTTGCCGGACTGATGCCGAGTTGCCGCAGGGTTTCGCAGTGGCGGCTGTTCACCGGCTCTGTAAAGAGCGAGGGAGCGTAGCTGCTTAAATTCCCGTCTCCGTTTCCTCGGAAGGTTAAGAGCGACGGAATTTGTCAGGAAGCGGGGCTTATTCTCGACTCGAAAGCCCGTTTCGTTAATGCATTAAACGTTGACCATTTGCACTGTCTAGAGGCCTATTTAATTGAAAACGAAGCCCACGTCCGCAGAGAGCTAGCTAGGGGCACGTCTTTAGGCAGCGCTACAGGAAGAAGCTTTGCAGCCGGTTCGTGCCGAGACGCCCGTCTTTATCCGTTAGATTTTCTCCAGAGCCAAAAGTCTCCGGCTGGTTTTTGGTTTTTTGACACTTTTCCTTGCGGACAGGGTATGGAGGAAGGGGGAACGGCGGTTTTAGGACGTAGGCGGCGTAGCTGCCTTTTTATTTTCTGCATCGTATTTCCCTTCCCCGCTCCCCCTTTCACCAGCGTTAAGAGCTTTGTCTGAACCCCCCCTCCTCGCTGCTAGGAGTCTGGCCGTCCTGACGGGAAGGGAATCCAGACCCACCGCCAACTCCAAA
>NW_010258476.1:0-1142 GCF_000690775.1 Eurypyga helias
AATACTAATATGCAATGAAAATACTGAAAAAACCCCACCCAAATAATAAACTGCTCACCGCCTGCCAACCGATGCTCAGCCAGTCCCTAAGCAGCCAGAGTCAGGGTGGGAGAGAGAGACAGACTCCCAAGAGCCAGACAGAGAGCCCACTGGCCCACTCCCCCCAACTTATATACTGAGCATGACATTTTATAGAATTAAATACCCCTTTGGTCAGTTTGGTCAACTATCCTGGCTGTGCCCCTGTCCCAGCTTCTTGCAGAGAAGAAGCCAGGAACACAAGTGTGATGTGAGAAACTGAAAAAAATCCTTGACTTGATATAAACATTGTTTAGCAACAACTACAAACAGTAGTATGTTAGCAATATTCTCCTCGCATATCCAAAACGTAGCCTCACACTAGCTAATTTGAGGAAATTTCACTCTATCCCAACCAAAACCAGTGCAGACCAGAACAAACCAGCATGTTAACTCTAGCACATCTGGGAACTTTAGAATAGATGAATCAGCATTCCCTCTCAATACACACACGTGTATATATACACACATGCATGTGCACAGATATATATATACACAAGATGAATGGATGCATACCTCAGTTGTATGTGCACAGAGAAACAGGAGTAACTCCAGGATCCTTCATGGATGCTTATTTCAAGGACCACTGGACACATGCTTTTAACTATCTTTGGATAAGAAAGTTAAATTTAGGGAGGTCTCAATCTATCAGCCCCCACTTCATGTTTATAAGGTGGTTTTATTCTGTCCATGCTTAAAGGTAACCGCCCAGCCATAGGAACTTTTTACTGAAGCCCTGTGTTATTTCTGGAGTTACTACTGACACCTTTGTGTGACAGAACCCGCCTATGCCCAGACAGATGCCAGAGAAAAACGCGCCCCGGCCACCCATCCCCCCACCACCCTCCTCAGTAGCCCCTGTGGCTATCTGCAGCCCACGAGGGGGTGGCCAGGCACACCCGTTGCCCTCTCGCCCCTCCCCGGCTCCGTGGCCGGTAACCACGCTGTTACCCCCTAGACCACCCTCAACCAAGCTGCTGCGGCGTTATGCCAACGAGCTCGGTGATTCCCCCGGGGGCCGCTGCCCCCCACGACGGGGAACGGGCTCCCCTCCCTGCCGCCCG
>NW_010258477.1:0-696 GCF_000690775.1 Eurypyga helias
GGGTGGTTCATTGGTTGGTTGGTTCGTAGGTTGGTTGGTTGGTTGGTCGGTTGGTTGGTCGGTTGGTTGGTTGGTTGGTTGGGTGGTTGGTTGGGTGGTTGGTTGGTTCGTTGGTTGGTTGGTTCGTTGGTTGGTTGGTTGGTGGGTTTGTTCATTGGTTCATTGAAGCCTACAGCGCTTGGCGTGTTGGCTGCTGGTTGGTGGGACGGAGCTGGATGTCAGGCGCTTCATGGCCAATGGGTGGCGAGTTGACACGGTCGGTTGTTGTGTCGATGTGCCCAGAGACTGATGATTGGTTGGTTCGTTGGAGTGTCCAAGATGGTTCATTGGTTGACATTTCCAAGTCCAGTTGGTTTGTGGGTGGACGGGCAGGTGGTCACGTGGTCCCTTGGGGTCTCCAAGGTGGCTGGTTGGGTGGTGGCATGAAGCCAACAGTTCATTGGCTGACGGTTGCCTGGTGGGACGGATGGGCAGACGGTTGGTTGGTCTCTATGGAGATGGGTGGTGGTTGGATTCTCCAACGCCATTGGTTGGGTGATGTCTCCAAGACGTTTGGTTGGTTGGTGTATCCAAGACGATTGGTTGGTTGGCTCGTGTCTCCAAGACGATTGGTTGGTTGGTGTCTCCAAGACAATTGGTTGGTTGGCTGGTTGATGTCTCCAGGACGATTGTTTGGTTGGCTGATGTCTCCAAGAT
>NW_010258478.1:0-27025 GCF_000690775.1 Eurypyga helias
CAGGCTGGAGCCGGAGGGAGAGCGGGATCCTGCCCGGGTGCCACCTGCCAGGAGAGGAGGAAGCTGACGAGCGCGCTGGAGCAATTTATAGGCACCCAAAAGCGCAGGGGAAAGGGGAGCTGCTTTGGCATCTCATTCCAGCATCTGCTCTGCTCTTCCCACTCACAGGGAGTTTGGCATTACTCTGGCAGTGTGGGAAATATATATTTTTTTTCCCCTCTCTCCCTCCCCCACCCCTCCCGCGAATGGATGAACAGTGAAATCGTGAGCCTCACTCACTAGCTGCATCTCTGCCATGACAGCTCTTTCTGGAGCAGACCAAAAGGAAGAGACGCGCTGAGCAGCCTCTGGGTACCCTTCAGGTCACCGGGTCGCGAATTAAAAAGTCAATCCACCTCCCGCTGAACGCTTCCCGAAGGCCTTACTAGTGTTTTCGGGGAAACGCCGCTTTCAATGTAGGGGTGCTTTACAGTGACTGATCGTCCCGGTGGAACTTATTCGAAAACATGCCTCCCACTCGCACAGTAATAGGGATTAGCATCTCCCAGTGTTTCGGATCTCCCTCTGCCCCCCTCCCCGATTAACACCGTGAAGGCAGAGAAGGACGCCGTTCTTCCCGCGAGTTAAACCTGCAGTACCCATCCCCGGCTGCCGTGTTGCCCGTTGAAGCCAGCCGTCGCTTTGCTGGCGACCTGACTCCGGGGAACGAGATCCCTTTTGTCTAAAAGCCAAAGGAAAGCACGGGGCATATACAGATCGGCAGATGCCTGGACCCGAGAAAAAGGCTTCCCTGGCTTAACTCGGGGGCAGCAAAGCGTCTTGTTCAGTCTTGGGGTTTTCTCCTTTTTTATTTTGTGTGTGAAAGGTTTCTCCTCCTCTGAGGGCTGGTGGGCACCTCTGCGACTGAGCGGGAAGGTGAAGGTGCGGTGTTAGTGGCATTTCTCCCAAGAAAACATTAAGGAACTCGTTCCGCTCACAGCTGTACAAGGTACACAAAGAGCTGTTTAAATAAACAAACAGAATTGATTCCTTAATCATACTTCTGTATTCAGGAGCAATGGACGTCAATCAGACGGGGGTGACATTTGCCTGTCAATACGGGAATGATGGCTGGAGAGAGTGTGACTTATTACAGCAAGGCGAGAATCCAAAATGAGCAACAACGGCAGATAGGACAACAACCAAATAATAGCATCTCCAGCCATGATCAGAGGGCTGTGATCTTGTCTTGGATTTTATTAGCACGAATCCCCTCTCCCCTCACCCGTTCTCTTTTCTTTCTTTTCTATTCCGCAAGACAATAAGGTCAAGCAAGCAAGCGGTGGGAAACAAAGATTCATTGATTCTTCCTTTTAAGCAGAAAATGTCAGCAGCTCCTTTTGCTCTTTCCTGAGAGACTCAAAGGCAGCGAGTGTGTCCACGCCGCGCAGAGATGGGCCAGCCCAGCTCCTTATCTCCCCAGAAAACTCATGATAAAGCTTCCATTCCCCGCACTTGTAAATATCCCTCCCTCCACCTTTTTTTTTTTTTTCCCCTCTTTTTTCTTTCCTCTAATGCTCTGTCTTTAAAACATTCTTTATCTGGTACTGACACCATGCTAGCCAGCTCCCTCGGCTAAGGGCTTCCCCTCAAGACCCGGGAAGACAGCTGAACACATTTGGAGGTTCATGTTTATATCTCGTTGCTCTCTTCAAACCACAGGAAAGGGCTTTCAACATGGCTCTTCCATCTGGGCAGGGAAAAAAGGAGAGTTGTGCCAAGAGGGACGGGTCCGTCTCAGCCTGTAGCTGGACCCTTGAGGTGTTGTATTTAGCCATTCCTAACCCAGGTGGTTTGCATGACATTGGGATGTGCTTAAACCTCCATTGCAACGGCGTGTTACACATCAGGAAAATAGCAAATCTCTTGCCTTCAGGCACAAACCTACCCCAGCCTGTCAACCCAGAGCAATGCTGGGTGACTCAGTTCCTTACTCCAGCTATGATAAGCCTGATTTTTAAAGTGAGGTCCTACCATACCAACCACATTTACCACCTTAATAGACAGTTTTATCTTCACGCAGGAAAAAAAAATCACTCTCGACTCTGGCAGACTTGCTCCCGCAGACCTGGGAGCCAGCTGCAAAGACCACAGCCTGAGTAAGCAGGACAGAACAGGGCAAGGGATGGTGCTGGGCAGTCAGTGGAGCTTGTGTGTTACCTGGGAACCTAACCGGGGACCTTGAGTGCCAGACCAGTGCCTCAGTTCCCAAGAAAATCCCAAGGTTATCCTTAGTTCCCAAGAAAAAAAAAGGTATTTTCCAA
Organism: Eurypyga helias; assembly: GCF_000690775.1. Taxonomy (NCBI): domain Eukaryota; kingdom Metazoa; phylum Chordata; class Aves; order Eurypygiformes; family Eurypygidae; genus Eurypyga; species Eurypyga helias. The sequence continues at coordinate 2,304 of NW_010258478.1, forward strand.
GGAAACTGAGAATGGGAAAGCAAAAGGGTGAGAAGTTACGCACTGGAGGCCTTAGTGGACTGGAGCAAAGTTAAAGGAAAGGTAGAAACCGCTTTTTACTGTGGGAACCTTGTTTTCCTGAAGTGGTACATCAAAGCATTGATTCGCTGTAATTAAGGCTTGGGCAGCATTTATTTTATAATATAATCTCTGTGCTAAAGGCTAACAGTTGAGATTGACAGTCCATTCTTAATATAACCATCGCCCCTACATGAGCTGCTGCCAGACTGAACGTGTTACATTTCCTTCTGAAGCCCTCTCGCAGGCTTGCTCCAGCCTTCCAGCCTGTTTGCTTCCCTCCCTGCTCTCTTTGGGCCTTTACTCATTCAGCCCCACAGCTGGTGTTCCAGCTGGATCCCCTGCAGCTCCTGCCATTTGAAACAGCCTGCCCACAGCTCTTTTCCTTAACGACTAATTAGTTAATGTTCATACAGAGCCTTAAAGATATACAGCATAACATGCATGTACATTTTACCCGTGTGCCATCGGCTCAGCACTAAGATGGGGAGAAATCGGAGAGAGCCACCCGAGGAAGAACGTATCCACTGGCACACCTGGGAACACGTTCTGCACAAAACGGCTCCTTACACCGGCAGCGCTAAATTCAGAGGGTTTGCCCAGAAAGAAACCCACTCTGTGGGAAAGGGCGACCCTTTACCAGCTACAGTGAGCAGGAGGAACACGGAAAAAGGCATATGCCGAACAAAGGAGTGTTTGAGCGCTGCGCCAAGTCCCATATTGCTTCTGCTCATTCCGATCTGCATCTGCTTTGCTCTTACTTATATTTTAGCTTTTTTTTTTTTTAATTTTAGAGAAGCGTTTTGAATTCAGTCAACTTGAAAATTAAGGCTTTGTTACACTGTACCTTTACGTTAACTATGTATGTAAAGCTTAGCATTTCAACCTGGAGAGCGGTGGTACGGTCAAGGAACGCTCTAACAGGCAAGTGGGTTCAATGCTACAGCATAAAATATCTCATAAAAGGGGGAAAAGTATTCATATCAGTACAGATGGCTCAAGGGTACCATGGTGACATGGTGGTGACAGCTTTGGTGCTATTCTAAACCATCCCTGGTACCCTATTTCAGTTCTGCTCACCCAGTTCGATGAAATCTCAGGGCCAGCACGTGTCCTGGGCAGGACCACAACCTGCACCAGCTTTGGTAGAAGCTGGTACAGGCAGTGTTAACTGCGCTCTCCCAGAAACTTGTTTTGGTCAGCATGACCAAAGGCCATCTGTGTTTATAATGATGCAAGCTGCCCGCCGGATTCTATCGTAAAATTAGGTTTTTCATGCTTATGGAAGGAAAATCAGCTTCAGTGTACAAGAGAAAAAAATGTTTTGCTGATATTTTGGAAACTTTGACCTGTCTTTTGGAATGTAGGAACTCCTTCTGCAGGCATTCTCTGCTATTTAGGGATTTAAGCCATTTTAGTGTGTGTGCAATTGGAAATACGCTGAATTAAGTTTTATCCCACTTAATAATGCCCTTTGAAGAGCAGCCTCTGAACGCGAAGGCAAACGATCCAAAGAAAATGTGTCCAGCCTTGAAAGGGTTACAACCCCTTTTCACATCCAGATGAGGGGGGAATTCAGGGAGGGCTGTCACTGACAGGGCTCAACAAGGAGAATTTGCAAATAAATTCCAAATATCTCTTCCTTTTTAGTTTTCAATCTGGAAAGATCAGTCAAACGTGACTGGTTACTGGCGGCGAGCGGAATTAAACCGGAAAGAGCTGTGCCCAAGTAATTTATATCATGTTTTGACTGGTGAATTACTGCAGATACAAAACCATAACTGTGTATGTAAAAATAAGTCTTAAACACACGGTTAAAGAGCTAAAGATGACACATTCAACTGACCAAGTTTAAGGATAAAAAATAATCATATCACACATGATAATTGCCAACATAAATAGCAGTAATTAACTATAAAATATACTCATAATTGCAAGTGCCCTTGTTTATTCCAAAGAGTAAATCACACGTTGCACGCATAAAATACTGTTCTTGGAGGTTCCTCTTCTCTTTCCCATGTGCCTGCTTCTCTCTCTGTCTTGTCTCTCTCCCATTCCCTCCCTGTGCCCTAAGGCAGCGAGTGAGGCATGGGATGCCTGCAGTCAGCCTCAGGAGTAGTTTTGGTAGTGATGCTAGTAATTCTCCAGTGCCTGACCAGTTGACTGCTCTTGCACTTGTGCTGGTGTTAGGCTGCAAGAGCTGTCCTTGTCACCTAGGGCCAGCTTTGCGGTCTCTGGATAAAGCTGCACCCGCCAAAACCCTTTTTGTGGTCTGTCACCACTTCCGAGTGACACAAGGCTTGCTTTTGTACGGGGAGCTGTGATTTGGAGGGTTTCTATCAGGGTCACCAAGAGCCACAGTGCTGTGGAGGTGCCATCGAGCAACACTTGTACCAACCGGTAAATGCTTCCTCCACCTATAGCCTCAGTGTGTCAGTAAGTGCACTGCATTTCAGGAACTGGGTTTCCACCGATGAGTTGCTTTACACAGCACTTCCACCAGCTTTCTTCATAGCAGCCTGGATATCCAGGGGTCCCGGAGACCATAACGGTGTCTGCTTGCAGCAGGGTCCAGCTCACAGTCTGGGTGAGCTTAATTGCTGAAAACACCCTCATCCTCTACACCCCTACCTCTCCCTGTAGGATGGTCGTTTTAACTCATCACCTCCTTTTGATGAGGAAGTCTTGGTTTCTGCAGTCACCTATATAACCACAGCAGTGGCTGCAGTGTTCTTCATGTAGGCTTTCTGCTCGACCCCCCGCCTTAACTCCCCTCTGGTCAAAATCCATAGCAGATAACCTGTCTTAAGCCGGCACACAGCAGAACTCCCAATGTTCATTAATAAACCCCCAAATATAGAGAGATTCATAAGTGCTATCAAATCAAGGAGTACTGCTAACAGTGATGGCTACAGTGTCGGCATCCTTATGAAGATGTAAACAGTAAACACAAAGGGGGGGAAGATAAATGCCTGTAACATGGGAGTAAGATTAAACAACCACTTTGTCCCTGCTTAAAACTGTACCAATAAGCAAAGGCATAAATCATGTTGAACTTCTATTAAAAATTATGTCAGTTGTTAAAGTCAATCAGGAGGAGATTTCCAGGTGATCTGCCCATGAGTACAACTTTGGTTACCTTCGAAATGGTTATTAGGCTGCCAACGCTATTAAAAAGAGATGCTAGGGGGAAAAAAAGCAAAAGCAGGGATAAGCTTTTCTAAACTGTCATCCGCAATTTACCCTACCTCCTCCGAACCTGCAAGACTTACTTTCCATTGTTCTACCAACCCAGCAACCTTCTGGCGTTTCATACCCGAGTCCTTTATATTCATCAGGAGGTTGATGGATGGGCAATAAGAATGGATAGTTGGGAGTGGACAACTCAAAATTAAAATCCCCAGAGCGGCAAGATGCCCAAGAGATTTATTTTTTCTGCTGTCATCCCCTCAACTGATTTTCTTTTTGTCCCTGATTATTGATGTCTGGAGTAGTTAATGGTGTAATTTACTTTGCAAATTGCAATTATTTCTGGTAATTCATTTTTCTTCTTATATGTTTCATCAGTTAAAGCAGGAGACTCTTTGATCCCAAACAATCTTCTTTTTTTACAACAAAACGACATACAGTGGACTTTGGCGGGATCCTGCAAGTTGCTGAGCCTTGGATTATTATGGTAGGCAACTGTGCTCAGAATTGTGTTAAATTTGGGCTTGCAGCGTTAAAAAAACCCTCGTTGCAATATTGATCTGTAGGCCTGATCCGTCACAAATAAGGAACAGCTCCACCGAAATGAGTTGTAAACTTAGTTAACTAACACACGTGAGATGAGAACTGGGTCTGCTATTCGCATCCCATTCAGTGAGCTGCCAAGCACGGAGAGATCCAACGGGTGCCCTCGTCCCCAAAAGGGACGGTGTACGCCTGCAGGATGAGGAAGGGACCAGGGCGTTTCCTGGCGGCATTGCAGAGACACAAGCCATGCGGAGGAGCCACTGTGTATCTGTCCCAGCATAATGCATTCCCAATGCCGTTATTAACCGGCTGTCCTGTAACGGCTGTAACTTTGGGTTCGGTATTTGCGAATTTAGCTTATGTCTGTGCATTGAGCAATAACAACAAAACCAGGACGCAGATTGGAGAGAAAAATCAAAGTTGTTATCACCTTCTGAGGTACACCTGCGTTCTTGTGCAATACACACATTTTCAGCTAGACTGTTGGGATTCTTTCTACACAGCACTGAAGCTCTGGTGCGCACAATTACTGCACAAAGCCACAAAGCATCCGGTGAGCAGAGGAACACAACTGGCTAGAGAGCATGTCTGCCATCTGGGGACTGATATTTTTCTACTCTTCAGGTAGATGAAATCCCAGTTGGAGTTTTCCTTTCATGTAGTGAGACATTAGCCATACGTTTATAACATGCAGACACACACACATGTATGCACACACGTATGCACACACGTGTCAAACAGAAATGTGTATGTTTTTCTGGAATCGGAACTGGACACTAAACCCCGTGGTTATCACAGTTCAGCAACCTGCTGTTTTGTGGTTTAATTTTTAAATGTAATGCAAAAGGGCAGGAAATATACACGATATTCCCTGAAAATACTCTCAATCACTGGCGTGCATGTGGAGTTACTCTGCTGAGCTAACTGATGGAGTGCCAAATGCTGTTTGCACTTTACACATGACCGACCCCATCGGCCTGAGAGGAGCCCCGGCTCCTGCGTTACTGTGCAGTGAAGCTCATGGAACTCAGGTTAGCGTTGCACCGCTGCTTGTGAGAACAGACTTTAGCCTGGAATCTTCTGTTCAATTACCTTTACATCACTAATGGCAGTCTTCAAAAGAGGCAAGAATCTTCTACGGTGTTTAATGCCTGGGAGAGTGAATCAAACAGGCAGAATTTTCCCTGAGTATCCTGATAAATGCCGCTTCTCCCTGCAACGCTGGGAGGAATCAGAAGGGGATATCCGAGGAGAGGGCAGTGCCTCCGAGCAGAGTAAGCCTGTGGACCTGGGTTACAAAGGGAAGGTGATTTCTAGAGAGCAGTATTTCTAGCCATAATGTTGCCGTGTTAATACATTGAGATAAACATATTTAGGTGGTATTTTGAGAATTCATTTTGAAGCAGGCGCAACGCAAGGCAGAGAGTCTGTGTGCAGGAGGAATCGCGGTACTTCAACGCGTGGAGCAGCGCTGCAACGGAGGGGAACGGCGGCAACTTCCAGGCAGCTTTGACCAAATTCTTCCTCCAGAGAACTCGTCTGGTAGCTGCTCCTCCAACATTTGTCTCCCACCAGGTAAGGATACTAATGGCTTTAAATACAAACTAATTTGCTGCCAAATTTGTCACTCAGTTTCCTTTATTCAAGAAGTATGGCAAGCGGAAAGCAATATGCTGTTGTGCTGCCAAGCATGGGCGCCTTGGGATCCAGCCATCAGACAGCCCGAATCTAAAGATTTGAGTCAGAGTTGCCTCTTTATGTATTTAATCATCTCCTTAGGGATTCTATCCCAGATTTTATATTTTTATTTTTTTTTTACACTGGGCAGGTGTCTATTCAGCATTTAACATATATCTTTTCATAGGCTTCCATTCTCAATTATGTCATTATCACACCTCTCACCCAGTCTATTACACCTTTCTGCATTTTAAAGTGCTAATAAATAGCTAGTCTGCAGGTAATAAGTAAGTATCTGAGTGACAGCATCACATCTGGGCTTCCCTTCCTCTTCCTATGCTCAGTGGACAGGTAAAAATGCAGATTTTTAATTTTTATTTTCCAGTGAGGAGAGATTTTCGCTGGCTGACCACTGTGACTTCAGTATGCTACATTAGAATAACCTCCTTCATCTGCCCAACTTCATTCACCCGCCCAACTTCAGACACGCACCACGAAGTACACGCTGAGCTGCCCTTGCTATTTTCTTTGCAGGGTTCTTTTTCAGCTGTACAGAGGAGAGTTTTCAGTGCAGAGGATGATGCTGCCAGAGGACTGCGAGGGGATGGCAAATGCCGTCGCCCCCAGCACTTCACTCAGAGGATTCGTTTGGCTCCACTCTGGACGATCACGCCTGCTGTGTTCCCGTTTACACAGGTGTTGGTGCCAGGTTTCCAGAAACTCCTTGGAAAACCACTTTGAATGTCCATGGACCCACAGACGCTACCCTGGAGTCGGGTCCTTCTTCCCTATGTATTTATTCTCCCTGTGCTGGTTTACTTTCAGTTACATAAACCCTAATTGAACTAATTTCCACTTGCTTCAGGTCAGACAGGCTGTAGAATAGTGAAAAATACAGACAAAAGCTGATCTTCAGTTAGTAATCAACACATTTAGGCTCAGTTTGAAGCTCCTGATGATGTATATTGTAAAAACCTAGGGACAAGGTTTTCTGTTTCTTGGTTCTGCTGATGCTTTTACCGAGAATGGAAGGGTTTATGGGCTGTAAAGCATTACAAAAGGACAGAAACAGACCTTCCAGCAGTAAGCTGATGCTTTTATAGAATCAACTCCCAAGTCTTGAAATGAAAAAGAAGAAATGGGTAAAGCCAGGAGAAGGGGGGATAGGTCTGAGCCACGCTGCTGGATTCAAACTCTGTGTCTGTGCCAGCCTGTTAAAGAGCGCAGGGGCACATCTCTGGGCAGAGGACAATGCTGTTTGTCCCGTTATACGGCCAGGCCAGTCCTCAGCATGCCTCGATCCTAGGGCTATCAGTGCCTTCCAAATGCACAGCTTGGGCAGGAGAGGGGACAGGAACCCTCCCGCCTGGGCAGTGTGCATGGGGCCTTCCCACTTCTGCAGGGTGTTTAACAGTGCTGACACAGGCCACTCGGCCCCAGCACCAAGTAAGAGACCTGGCCCACCCTCTTTACTCCTGCAGAGAGCAGCATCCGTGGCATGGGGTCTGAGACCCTCCCCAGCTCTCACCCAAGCTACAACCAGCTCAGGCCACCCTCTCCAAACCACTTCCACACCCTGTGCATGCAGGTCCAGGACAGAGGATGTCACCTTTGCTCAGCTGGAGGGTGTCACCCCACAGAGGGGTCTGCCGGTTGCCCCCACGGCCTCTCCCACTCAGGGCATAGCGTTGTCACCCAGGTGCTACGTAGGGGCATCCATAGTTCCAGCAAAGGGAAAAGGAGAAAAAAGTATTTGTCACAGGGGACACGTGCAACCAGGTGATGGCAATTTTCAGGTAAGCTGGACGCCGCAGTTGAGGTACTGGGTTCTGCAAAAAGGCATGTGTTTGCCTGGCTCCACATGAGAACTGTGGGAAGCGGAATAGAGAGCAAAAGTCTGTGGCTGATCTTGCTGAATGGGACAGATGGCAACCCTTGCCAAAAATAGCTTTGCTAGAAGTAGAACACATGGTAAATTGCATTAATTTTAATAATTGCTTTTTATGCTTTGATACAAACTGGCAAAGACCTAAAGGATCCTCTACCCAAGATAATTAGCATAGCTCTCCTTGACTGCTCCCCTGTAAAGAGAATGCTGTTTGGAGGCTCTTATGGCTCACAAAATTGAGAAGGATGAGGCTGCCCACTTGTGCTAGGAAAGCAGAGTGCTCGGCTGTACGTGGGACCCATGGAGAAAACAGCTTAGCCGCTGATCTATCAAGTATCTTGAGGCCACTAAGGCAGTGCTGAGTTTGGTCTGCGAGGGACATGCTGGCTGCAGCCTGGCAACACCAAGCGGCTGTCTGGCCCAAGGATCTTGCAGAGTCACACTCTGAAGGCGAGCAGATCCAAAGTCTCAAAAAAAATTCAGCAAGAGCCCTTTTCCAAAAGGGAAGGCATATTTTAAGATCGGGGTTTTTTTTTTTTTTCCTTTTTTGACAGCAGAAACACAATTTCCTAGCTGCTGTATGGGAAAAGGAACAGGCTCCTTTGCCCACTGCAAAGGGGATTTCTGCCTAACAGATACCACTGTTGCTTTGCCATGTGGAAAGGCATGACGAGAAGTGCACGCCCAGGCTGAGCAACAGGGCACGGTAAAACATCCTGTGCGTTCACGTGCTTCTTACAACCACCTCTGGGCAGGTATTAGAGATGCCTGACTTGGAAAGAAATCCTCATACGGAAGTGAGCTTCCCCAGCAAGGGTGCAGTGTCAGACAGCACTTACACCTCATTTACACCAGACTAATTACATTGGTTTAGTCTTCTGCCCAACTACAGCTAAACCATTCACAGCACTCCAGCTGCTGGCAGTGTCCACGCAAGGGGCTGTGCCAGTGCCACAAAGTTGGTTTCTAATTGATGTAGTTAATAGAGGGCATCTGTCGTTCAACCGGGCCTAAAATGATGTTTAATTATCTGGGGGATTTCGGAGAGCCAGCAATGCCTGCCTGCATTTCTTTCCAGTTCTTGGGAATACACAAAGCATTTCCTACTCACAGTGTTAACACATTTTTTTATATGAATGAAATATATGCTCTTTTACACCTAAAAAGTGTGCCTGTCAGTCCAGATCAGAGTCACCCCAGGATAGAGTCACAAACCTGTCAGAGTCTGATAGGCAAGAGGCCAGTGTCTAGGAGTGGTATTTGTCCCCGTTAGATTATGGAAGCTCGCTGGAGCTGCAGTTTAGTCCCCAAAAGAGCGCTGTGTGACTGCAGCAGAGTGGGGTTGATTTTCTTCTCCCTGCCAGGGCCAGCCTCAGGCAAACAGACAGGATTGGTGCATGTAAGAGCAGCCTGGGTAGCTCTGAGCGTGTGGTAGAACTGTATAAATATAGAAATATAAATGTGTCTGCATGCAGCTAATACCCCAGAAGGACACCTGAGCTCCAGGTGCTGGTTGGTTGACAAGCGTGATTTGGATGCGCTGATTGTTCAAAGTGCTTGGGCAGCTAGGCTGACAAAAACCCTGCCAATTTAGGTCTTCTCCAGCCACTGGGATTACAGAAGTGAGCAGATTCTTCCCGGTATGAGGGGCCTGCTCCCTCAAGCATGGCGTGGCTTTCTTTTTCCCTTCCCAAGGCAGAACTGAAGCACAGAGGCAGGACCTCAGCAGGGCCGGGGGGATGCTCCCTCCCAGGGAGGAGGCAGCTGCCAGCCGGTCCATGCTGTGGCACACCAAGCGGGGCCGGCACTGGGAGCAAGAGCCTCTGCGGCCCGAAACACCTCCCCACCTTCCTGCGTCCGTGTCCAGCACCCCAAGGATCTGGTCCTCAAGCATGCGTGTGCAGACTATGCTACTGAGGCCATTTGTATTCTGTAATTTTTTAAAGCTCAGTGATTTAGACTGACAAATGTATTCTGATTTCCTAATGTGTTTTCTTCACATCTTTGCTGTGTTTTTCCATAAGAATTATTCTGTTCAGCAGCTCAGGAAAAAGCAATCAACAGCTGGAAGGTATATTCCACTTCTGATTTTTGCACAGAATTACAATGCCTCTTCTTCTTTTTTTTCACCTCTCTGAAAAACATATTTGTCTCTTTGTTTTCCCCAATGGTGTTATCCTGCCGCGCCGTGTGTAACTCGGTATTCCCACACCCCTCGTGTTTTTGTTGGTGTGTGTCCGTGAGGTGTGCCAGGTTGGTCTGCCGTGCTGCTGTTTCGCTCCCACTTTTTTCCTACAGCTGCACTGTAGTTCAACAGCCTCTTCCCAGAGCACCTCGAAGGCTCTTGATGCCTGCGTTGCTGCGAGCGCGCAGTGAAGCCCTCTCCAAACACAGCCGGGAGCCGAGGAGCACCGCGAGAACTAGGGAGAAGTGGACAGACTTGAGCAAACACAGCAAAAGGGATGAGATATTGGGGAGCTGCTGGGTTGAACCATTTGACTGCATTACAGGCAGCAGATGAGGACAAATTTTTGACTTTTCTGCAAACCTGTGGGTTTTCACTGTAACTGAAGATGAATGTCTCAGTGTGTCAAGAGATGAGAAATCTTAGAAACACCAACAGAATACCAAAAACGCTGGGAGGAAACGGAGCTGATTCAGTTGCTTGCCTTAGCAATCAAAGAAGCTGCTTTTGATAGCTTGCTCGTGAAACAGGCTTTGCCACTTTTCTCCCAGAAAATCAGCAGCTTTATTTGAATCACTCTGAAGATACCAAAACCATGCAGGCGGCGGGACGACTGCACAATTGCATTTTAGGGCTGAGTGGGGGTGACCAAGCCCCCAGCTCCAGCACATATTGGTCAGAGCCACCAGCCCGTGCCCCTAGGTCCCATAAATACAGAAACCCATCTAGGCACGGGTGGAGTTTCTGAGAAGTGCCCAAGAGGGTGCTATTACCTCTGTACTGGTTGAGTTGAGCAGGTCTGTGTGATGGCAGACGAGACATTCTGCAGTGTGTAATTAAAAGGATTCGATATTGGGATAGAAAGAGTCTGTATGATGAGTGAGCTTTGCTATCCGGGAGCTATTTCCAGCATGATGGATACAAAGTTGTTTGAGCATGCTAGGCAGAAAATTCCTTTTATAATCCATCACTGGGAATTGTCCTGATACTATGAACAGGCTAGATTTTTTTCTGGAGATGGTGCCTAAATTTCTGTTCAGAGCCAAATTTCTGGACTCTACAGAGGGACAGATTTACCCTGCAAGCTCAGGGTAGGTGTAGGCTTTCTCTTAAGGAGAGGGGATCCTGAAACTGAGCACTGCTCTGAGCTGAACCCCGTTCAACGATTCACAGTCATCCAAGTATTGTGGCCGGCTCCAAAGGGGAAGAGGGGGAAGAAGAGACACCAAACCTGCCCCACAGAAGCCTCTCTGCTTGGCTGCAGAAGGAAAGACTGCTGATTACCGGCATGAAAAAGGTATTAGGAACTTCTTTTGGGCCTGGATGCTGGCACTCCACTGCTCAACAGCCATGAGAGCAAAAGATTCTCCCTATGGAATAAATTATAATGCATAATGCACTTGTTAATTTTTTTCCAAAATTTTAGAGGATGGTCAGGCTGCAGAGAATTAATCAAATCCAGATCCAAACCTTCCTTGTCTCAATCGTGCTGCTCTGACCTCTGCTCCTCGGTTTATGTGCTGATCTCTGAGCCAGAGCCGCTCTGCAGAATCACTCATGTTCTTTCTGAACTGCACCCTGCCGCCGCAGCCCACCTCGTTTACTGTGGGGAATGGTAACCCTGAAATGCAATGGTAGGGCACACCCGGGGTTACTTACAACATGTTTGCGTTTCCTAGAGCCCCCCTGCACGTGCAGAAGGGGAAGTCACTTCACAGGCTGCCCGAGAGGGGAAGGGTGACTGACAGAAACAAGAACACAAGACGCGTAGCAGAATACCAAATGTCAAATTAAAGCATTTCACACTGCTCTGAAGCAGTTTAGCATACTTTGGTTAGAAGGACAGTCCACAAGAACGCCACCAGCTTTTCGGAGAACCTGTCTGATCTGAAATCGTGAGGGACACGCTCTGTGCAATAAGGGCAGAGGATTCCCACTGTGGTGCCATCAGCCCTTTCAGACACCCATGCAAGGGGCCTGGCTTTCAGAAATGTGGAAACACTGCTTTTTGCTACAGACCATGGGTACGGAGGAGGTTTATTTCGAGGAGCTCTCAGGCCCCAGTCATTGCAGTGGGGTGAGTGGCACCCCCGGCACAGGCTGCCCCTGCGCAGGGCACCGTGCTCCCCTGCATCCTTCAGTCCTGGCCCTGAAGGTTTATTCCTCTTCTTCTAACTCCCACCCAGGTGCATCTGCCTTTATCCACTCCCTTGAGGAGTTTGACCCTTTGCACTTGGTTTCCTACACCCTTTATTTTTGGAATGCTACCTCTTGGCTCCCAGAAGCCAGGCTGAAAACCAGCCATTGCTCCGGGGCTCCCAGCAGTGTGGTGAGTACAGCCTCGAAAGCCGCTGAGCCTCCTCTGCTGGCTGGTCACGCTGAAGCAGAAAATACTGACTGAGCGAGGGTTATTCCGAATACAACACAAGCATTTCTTACTCAGTTGCACTTGAAATTTTTGAGCATTGGTGCTACAGATTATAAATACACCTCCCATCCTCCTGGAACAGCCACCAGACAACCTGGGAGGCAGGAAGGAGGAAGGTAGCAAGCCTTTTCAGGTAAAAAAACCTAAGGCACGAGGAAGAACTTTGGTCTTCAGCAGCAGTTTTGCACCCAAAACAGGTGTGAAGGCTGATATCTGGGCAATGGTCTTGCATTGGTGCCATCCGTCACCCTTCAGCCCAAATTCTGGATAACCCTTATTACCACAGCAGTCTCCAGCTGACGGCTCCCTCCGTCTTCTTCAGTGTCATGTCACACTCAGGCGAATTGAGGTACTGCAAGACCTTGGAGATAGGAGTTGTGATCCCTGTGAAACTGTTTCAGAATTGGGGCCAAATTTTATTTGCCTTGCTGGTAGGAGATGTCTGCCATGGCACCTGTAACCAGGAGAGCCAGCCTGAATGACAAAGGACATTCATTTTCTTCTGTTAAAGGGTGAATAAAAGGAAAAAGACATTAAGTAAAGGCAAGGTGGAAAAATGGCTGATTTGAGAAGCAAAATAAATGTGTGATCTTCTTAATAATCCCATAGAAACTGATTATCTCAGTTTACAACTAGTTTAAGGCGAAACTTAAAAAAATGATGAGGCTGCAGTCATAACCATCACTTTAGAAGGGGATTATTCATATTATTATAGGGAGCGGTGAATTACTAAAAAGCCTCCTTCATGCCTGCATTGCTGCAATTACTCCCAATTACTGTCACTCACTCTTGGAAGGGATTTCTTGCCGCAGCCGGTGCACCGGCAGCCTCCCTCTGCTGGGACAGCCCCGCAGCTCCGGCTGGACACACCAGCCAGGCACTGCTTCCCGAGTGCTGCTAGCCCCCTGGTTCACTGCTGCTGCCGTGGGGTTGCCAGTTTTTGGAGCAGGGCTTAGCTGGGCCACGAGGCAGGCTTTGCATAGGTGGGGATGTGTGAAGAGGGGTCAAGCCTGTCTCCTCTCACCGCTGTCACTTGCTGCACGCAGCCTCTCCTTCATCTGCCCTCAGCCTGATTACGGCTCTGTGCTTTTGCAGGGCTGACCCGTGCCAGGGAGGCCTGGAGCGTGGGGAAGCAGCCGCTGCGCTGGGCTCCCCTGATGCCGTCTGCTAATCGCCTCCTCTTGTCATGGCTTTTTCCTCCCCTTCCCCTGTTGCTGGTTTGGGGAACTCCTATTAACCCGGCTGATTTCAAGACTGTGAAAAAATTGTCTTGAGACTCGTCCAATGATTCAGCCTGTTATATCCCTTCCAGCATCCCAAAGCTGTGGGAAAGGGAGAAGGAGCAGTTGGAGGGCTGAGACCAGCTTTCCTCTGTGATCATTACAACTGGACTCCCTAAAGACTCGAGCTCACAGGGGTGTGAAGCCTTTTATATCCTGCTCCTGACACCAGCTCCTCCAGCCCGCTGAGCCAAGCCCTCGGCAGCTGTACCCTGGCGGTGGTGGCCGTGGCTGGCTGGTGGCCCCAGCAGCTGTCCCGCAGCAGCAGAGGTGCGTGCCTGCTTACAGACGTGGCCCCATGCCCAGTGCTGGGGCGCTTGCATCCCCTCCCCCTGCCAGTGATGGGTGGTGCCCTCGGGTGCGTGCCAGTGACACCCCGGTGCTGGCATTGCCTTGGCTAGGCAAGGGATCTCAGAAACCCCGAGTAACGCGCCATGTAACTGCAAATAATTACTGTGGAAATATAATTTTTTTTTGTTGTTTTCATCACTATCTGCCGTACCACGACTGCAGAGACTCACGCTTTTGGAAAGGAAACAAAACCCACTCCTCTGTTTTTTGTCTTTTTCTTTGACACCCCAGATCCTCATTCCCTGGACACCCTCCTTTGGTTTTGGGAAGATCTGGGCATAGATGGGGCAGAAGCAGCTCGGCTCATCCTTCCCTCCCAGAGGACAGGAGGAAGCCCTCTGGAAAAGTGCAGCATACACACCAAGTATGAAATCCCATTGGATTTCATCCTCTTGGTGCCTGGATGCTCCTGGGGACTGAAATCAAACCTCTTGTAAACCCTGGCAGGGAGCTGAGCCTGACCAGCCCCAGGGCCTGTGCGCACGGTGTGCCGTCCTCCTGCCCTCGGGACGGAGCACTAACTCCCACCAGCGCCACTTACTGCGGCACTTTACCTGTGACGTGCCGCTTTCGGCTCTGATCGGCACTGCTGAGGTCCTGGAGGGAGCACCAAGGCTCAGCTCTGGCTCTGGCTCTGGCCCGTCTGTCCCAGCTGGCTTGACGTGAGTGGTGGCTGAGGGACAATGTGGCATGGAGACACCCCTCGACACCCCACGTGTACGCAGCGACACCTCATAGGTATTCAGGCTGCCCTCCTTGCTGATGAGCCTCGTCTACAGCATTTTCCTGCATAAAAAACTGCACATGTCAGAGAGGAAAGACAAATGACGATAGCAATAATGTGGAAGAACATCCTCTGAACATCCGAGAAGGCTGAATTCATGAACCACTTCTATCAAGGCGTACAAGAGGCACTTAAGTATTAGCTGCTGCTTATAAATAACATTGGTATGTTAAATACACACATATTTTCACAGTATTATAAAGCAAGTAGTCTCTGTTTGCTTTCAACTGGAAATCATAAAGTGAAAATCAATGAGCTTATATCAAGCTTATATTATAGTCCTTGAAGAGCCAACTGACGCTATAAAAATGACTGTTTTCTAACGAAGATATCATTAATTGGATTGAGTTGGCAAAGTTTAAGTGCCTTGTCATATTTTGATTGCTATGCCATGCTAGAGCTTATCGATTTTATAGAAGAGCCTGTAGATAAATGTAATGATTAATTTCATTTGGTTTACAAGAACAGAAAACTGCTAGGCAGAACTGGATGCGATATTTTATTTTTTGTAACTGCCTGTACCTCGCAGGAGGGTGGGTTTTGCTGTGAAGCTATGCCAGGTGGCTTGGCCTGGCTTCTTATTTACTCAAAAGAAATTCCATATTCCTCCCTTGCAAAGCCACCAGACACAGGTCTGAAGCCGCTGCCCAGCCCGTGGACCCGCTTCTAGGCCAGTGCTTGCCTCTGGGATGGAGAAGGCAGCTCCAGGCCCTGATGCAGAGCCCTGCGTGCCCCGGGGGGACCCACATGCCTCCCTGCTCTGCCTCCACACCCCCGGCCCCGTGGCAACTCTCCCGGGAGAAGGTACAGAGCAGCAGCGCTGCCGGGGCCTACCCTCCCGGGGATCCCAGGGGGGACAGCCAGGCCGTCTGCCGGAGATGGGGAGCTGTGATCCCCTCGCACACACGGCAGCGAGGCTCTGCTCGGTGTAGAGCCTGGGAGCTGTGCTTCCCGGGGCTTCAGGGCTATTTTTAGCCCTTGCTAGGGCTGCCACATGGCTGCCTCGGAATTATTTGGTTTCTTAACAGGAGGAGTTGATGTAAAAGCCAAGTGAGGGAACTGCCAGCAGCCTCCCTGGGGACACCCTGCCAAGCCCGGGGCTGACAGTCCCGCTCCCTTCGAACTCTCGGCTCGGTTTTGTACCAGCAGCACCAGAAAATAAAAGGATTTCCGCCCTTAATTTTTGTTGGGGTCTGGTGTTTGCATTCCTCGCTGCTCTCATTGTATTGCTGCACCCACTGCTGGCACAGGCGGAAAACTGCACGGCCGGAGGCTGCTGGTCATCCCTTCTCCCCTAAAGCAGCCCCAAGCTTCCCACAATTAAGCTCCAAGCCTGCACATTATCTGTGAGGCACCTGGACTTAAATCAAAGATTGGATCTTTATGTCTGCCCTCAGAATGGATTAGTATTGAATTCCTCATCTACAAGGTGTTTAAATGTGTCTCTGGGTATCGCCGGCAGAGCAGAAATCTTTGAGCAGCTTACGTTGACCAGAAACCAAGACTAGAAAGTGACTTTGTATGGCCCGTGCAGGGACTGCTAAAATCATACCCCAGTGAAGCACCCGTGGCACCTCATTCCTCTGAATCAGCGCTCGCTCTGCTCCAAACACAGATGCTCACTTCTCCGTGACTTCGGGAAATCGCGTATGCCTGGCATGTTGGAGTAGCTACCTAAAATAAAACCTCTGTATTGAGATGAGAACAAACAAGGGGTGGCTGAGGGTGCTGAAACTGGCTGAAAACCAGGCCACCGTCACCGTGCTTTCTAAACCAAACCCCCAAGGGGGCAGTTGACAAGATCACCTGTTCTCCCTGTCACTGCTGCGACGTTACATCCGAAACCACATGGTTGGAGGGAAAACACGTAGTGTAAGGCTGAAACCCACTCTCCCACTGAGAGCCTGAGCCACCCACGTCACGGCATTTAAAACATTATCTCGAATAACCGGGAAGTCAGGAAAATCACGCTGCCGTGCTGGGCCCGGGGCTCATGGCCGTGTGTGCAGGGCTGCCAGCAGCACGGGAGCGGGCAGAGGCTCCCGCCAGCAGCCAGTGAGCCGAGCTGAGGAGCTGGCACCCCAGCAAAGCCGCCTTCCCCCTTTGCCCTGAGTCACACCTCGCTGCCAAAGCTGCCTCCGAACATGCCCATCAAGCTGCAGGGGTGACTGCCGCAGCTGGTACGCGCGCCATTACTCTGCTCCTCAATCTAAAAATACAGTTGCAATTTTACTCTTGAGATATATTGTAAAAACATCATTTTAAAGGGCTTTTTTCGCAACAGGGCAGCAGTTCCTGGCGAGCTGTAGTCCAGTTCCTACTCCAGGAGGGACGGGGAGCGGCGGTGCCTGCGTGTGACACTCACAGGTGAGCTGGAAGCGGCTGTGCCAAAGGCAGCGGCTTCGGTGGCAGCGCTGGACGGGAACCAACCACGGGTACTTATAAATCACTGTGCTCTTCAGGCAAGCTGCTTCTCCTTAGATCAGAGGAAACAAAGTGCCCAGGAGGGGAAGAAAATGTACCTCTTGGGAGGTTATCATCGGTTCATCCCAGAACATCTGCCAGCCTCGGTGTCAGCACGAGGCAACAAACACATGGCACAAATCCGGGAGTATAAAACATGTCTCAGTGCAAGAAGGAGTAGGAGGAAAATAAAGCAAGTTGACAGCTCACATCCTGTGCCATAATCCTAGAAATTGTTAATATTTACAAAATTAACAACTAATATAACGGATGACAATCTCACTCCTCCTGGTTGTCATGAGGATATTAACAGTTACCACCTTCTCCAGACTGGAAATATTACCAATCCCTGGAGCTCCTGCTGCTCAGCATGAGCAGGGACAGCACAGACTCACCCTCACTGCCTTCACACCAGCACCGAGCCGTGAGCCAGTGCCAGAGCTGGTAATGCCTCCTGACCTCACTCTGCTCCCTGGGAAGGAGCACGAGGGCTGGCAGAGCAGGAGGAAGGTTTCTCCCTCTCCCTGGCTCCTCCAGGAGCCCAGCACCCAGGCCCGGGCACTGCAGTGTGATAGGGCGAGCCCAGAAGAGGCGGATGGGGAGGATACAGGGTGCCAGAGGGAGGAAAGGCGAGTGCTGTGCTGGCTTGGATCGTACCTCCGAACAAGCTGCCATTTCAGGAAAAATGCCCCCGTTGCTGGTGTGATTTGCCAGCTGTAAGGCTGGCAGCTAATTGATGAACAGATGCTACGGTGTCATTTCCTTAATAGGAAAGACCTGGCTAAAACCAAAACAAAGATGCTTGAATACTGGTGACTCCAAGGGAAACCCATCTCCAGACTAACAATTTTAAGAAGGTGAAACTTCAGAATCACAAGATGTTGTAGCCCACCTCCGTTTTAACTGAGAGTAACAGCAGTGCTTAAGTTCTCAGAGCTGAGATTTTTTTTTGTTGTGTGGTTGGGGTTGGTTTTTTTTTTCCTTTTTTTAAACACTTACCTGTCCATCAGGAGGACTGCAGGAGGCAATAAAGGGTTAACTGACACGGTAAGTACAAGAACACTGTGGATGGTGCCTGCACGCATGGGATTTCTGGCTTCATTTTGCAGTACCTTTAGCAAGGAGCATTCATTCCCCAGGCCACAATTTGCACAGGCATAGTGTATGGTCTTACGCTCACTTAAAAATATTTTCTTTGTCAGGGTGCATTTTATGTAAAAAAGTCAAACTCTTTCCATTTCACTGTATGCAAAATCAAAAAATTACCTGCATCGTTGTTTTCAAAGAGCCCCCAGGCGCTGGAAAGCTGTGAAAAGCGAATTTCCTTCTCACAGGAATCCTTTTCTCCCCTTGAAGTGGCACGCTTTTGGCTGTATGAGAGGTTGGCCCAAAGAGCCGACCTGAACAAGTGACCGTGAATGCACGGATGGCAAAAAAGCCCTTTTCAGGGCAGCCCGAGATCAGGGATCTCATTGTCAACAGGCCAGTGAAACAATATTGACCAGAGGAGAAAAGAGCTGACCTTACAGAGCTCCGTGCTCCAGGTGCCAAACACAACTGCTCACCTTGGGGCAGCATCGGAGGGCTCACTGGAAGGGGCCCAAGTCTAATGGATCCTCTGGAGAAATGACCGTGGGGACCATCGGGGGCACCATCACGAGCTGCGATGCTCATTAACTGGTTCACTGCAGCAGGACGCAGCAGTTCCTTTCCTTGGAGTACAGTGGGGAAATAAATGTGACCCAGTAAAATGAAACAAGTTGTTTTTAAATATTAAAAAAGCAGTGACTCCAGAGAACAGATTCGTAACGTCATCAGACTCACATTAAAACTGTTGTGTAGTTTGCTCCAAGAAGCTGGTACCTTTTTTAAAACCACCAAAACATTAGCATGTTACATCCCAGATGGTTTGCTTTTCTTCCCCATGTCTTTTATTCTGCCCGGAGCCTCTGAAGAGCACTCCTCTGCCCCCCATTTTGTTTTCTGTTTGTAAAGCTTTAGACATTTCAGGTTTTTGTCGTCTTCTCAGATCATTATCTTATTTTTTCATTTTTCTTTTCAAGAAATGTCTTTTTTCCCCATCTGCCACCATTTTCAGTATAATATTTCTCCCTGTAGGATTTCTTTTATCCTTCTCATCTTTAGGCCTTTCACTTATTCTTCCCCAGACCCTTAATCCTTTTTTTTGCTTTCACAACTCTGTTTCTTCCTCCTTCAGTGGGGGTAGAAGTGGGAAGGTTGGGTGGATTTTTTTGCTATGAACACCCAGGAATGCTCCCATCCCATTCAAAACCCTGCAGAGGCGAGCTTGCACGAGTCTTTCAACACTTTCAAAATCTGCAACAGCAGTTAATGGAAGTCTGACTAATGCTTGAAAATCAGCAGCTTATTTTCAAGCGGTGCTGTAGCTTCCCACCCATAAAATTATCAGGCCTTCCCCAGCCAGCTTTTACTTTTACATTAGGGACTCTGCTCCATGCTCTGAAACCCTTGCAGCCCTGTAGCAACTCCTCTCTTCCTAAACCCCAGGACACAGAGCAGGTGACGGACGCCGTCTCAGATACCACCCGGATGCCTTTAGCTCTGGCTGGATTTCTGTTCCAACCAAAGGACAGCTCACAGAAAACCACGTCCAGGTGTACCCAGGGAGGTTTCACAAGAGCAGTGAGTCCAATTTAGCTGGAAGTGAGCACACGTGAAACACCTTCAAGCCTGAAAGCAGGGGTCTAGCCAGGGCTGCAGGCATCTGCCAGGCGAGCAGCGGCTCAGCCCTGCGGGCACTGCCACCCCCGAGGCCTGGGGTGGCATCCAACCCCGGGGAAGGATCTAGAGCCTCTTCACCCCTTCCCGACAGATGTTCCCTTGCTATTTATTTTGTTCCAAAAGGAATTTGCAGTAGTAGTTTAGGGATCTTCTGACATTTCACTGACATTTCTTCAGGTCTTTTTGTGGCATGATTATTATTGTCATTAGGTGCCCTTGCGTGTTAATGCCTACACGAGATTTAATTGTGTGCACTGCAGCCGGGGCTGGTTTTGCTGTGAATTCCTAATACACACCCAGCCTAGCACCTCCATGGGCCTATTTCAGTTGGACCTGTTCCCCTAGACAGATCACTTAAGAGGCTCTGGAAAATCCTCTGCAGAGCCTGCGACAGATAGAATTGACTGTTCCTGACAAGTCTACCATTTTTACTGTTTTCCATCTGCCTACCAAGACTGGCTCATTCTTCTGAAGTACCAAAGACCACTTAAAATGTGTCTACAGCTTGATGCCAACTTCCTAGCCCTGCTTGCCAATTCAAAAAATCTGTTGCAAAATATATGTCAATACATTTATTCCCAGACTAAGGCAACCGTGTATTACTTAAACGCTGGGGTAATCCTAAATGCGACTGAAAGGCTGGTGCTGATAACAGAGTCTTCAGACAGAACAGTTTTTGTAGAAACTCTCTAATGGGAGATATTGGAAACCTTTTCTTGCCTCCTTGAACACAACAGGCCTGTTTGGGCAGTCTGGGCACGTTTCCTGGCTTGCTGCCTGGACGGCAGCCAAAACTCGGCGATGGGTTGCTCAGGTATGAAATTCATGAAATCGGAAATCAAGGGCGGGAAGGTCCTGATGCAGGTGATCTAGGTATGGTAGGAATATCTGTTCCTGCTCCTCGAGTTTCTTGGTTAGCTTTTCTTCTGGTAAGAAGAAAATTGTTTGGAAATCACTGTCTGTAGATTTTAGGTTTTTCTTCCCCCCTGGTAAGACCTGAAGCTATTTCAGATGTTAAACAATTTGTGGCTTCTGAGCTTGGTTGTGGTGCTGGCTTTGTACAGATAAATATAGAAC
The DNA here is from genome assembly GCF_000690775.1 of Eurypyga helias. Taxonomy (NCBI): domain Eukaryota; kingdom Metazoa; phylum Chordata; class Aves; order Eurypygiformes; family Eurypygidae; genus Eurypyga; species Eurypyga helias. The sequence goes on from NW_010258478.1 coordinate 22,992, forward strand.
CTGTGGCATTTTCAAAAGCATTTGGAACAGCTCTTCAATAAAAGCACTTTCACGGCAGAGATTAAATACATTATTTGGGTTTTCTGCCTAAAAAAAAAAAAAAATCACTTAAAAAATTGGCAGAAATACCATTTTCTTCAAATAAGAAAGTTCTCTTTCCCCAAACTGAGGCTGGCAATTGGCAGCTCTTTACAAAGACATTTTTTTTCTTTCCTCTCTCCCTTCCCCTACACCTTGATTTCAAAATAACCTTCAAGGCAAAAAAGCAGGACATAGCAATGTAAAAAAGAAACAGATTAAAAGTTTGCACTCCTTTAACAGAATGCTTTACGTTTTAACTAACTTGCATCGGATAAAATGCTATCGCATTCCTACGCAAGAAATTAACATATTGCAAGAAACTGGACACATGTGTTCCTCAAGGAATTTGCTATTCAGAAGTCCTCCTGAAGAAATTGAAACACAATACAAATAGAGACCTTTATTAAAATCACTTGGAATATTATAGGAAATTTAATATAGTATAATATAGGTGCAAAACCCCTGATATTAACAGGATGTGATACATGTGAGGAGAGGACATGAATATACATATAAATAGAAAAGCTAAAACGTGTTCGACAGCGGTGTATTAAATGGCTACATAAATGTGACCACAATTAGGTGAATATGTAATTTTGTATTCCTTAAGCAGTGTCTTCTGAAGCAGTATACATAGTAAATTGCTTTTACCTCTAGTGTCTGCTTGCTTGTGAGTAACAGGAGATGCGTAGGAATACTATAGGCACATGCAAAAGCAATGTAAAAGATATAAAAACAGAGGCAGAAGCCAGGGACTTATTTGTTCTTGGCTGCCAGAGGCTTACGGCTGATCTTCTTTGACTTGTCATTGTTCTTCTTTGGAGGTTCAGGGTTTGCCTGCATGTGTCTGCCATAAAGACTGTAAGGAAATGAGACAAAGAATATTTGTGATACAACCATTAAATAAACCAGCATTTTATTTTGCAGCATGTTAAACAAAGCAGCTAGTTACTAGAAATAAAAAAAAAAAGGTAATTATTTTGTCTCAATACTCTGCATTTTCTATTAGATCTTACACCGTTTCTGTTAGATCTTACAACGCAGTCCGTAACACTAGTTTTTTCGTGACTTATCAGGAGAGTAGCACCAGGAAGAGCAGGCCTTTGGAGCAGTGAAGGAGCAATCAAGTTTTACCTTTAGAAACTAGCAAACTTTATTCTGCAGTTACGGGATTAAGGCTTGGAAGGCTGCAAGGATGTGTATCCAAGTCAACAATGACAAAAATTGGGTTGAACTGGAGAGATAGAGTGCCCGCTTAGAGCAAAGTGAGCATCATCCCTAACCAGAAAACCCAAGGGCTTGATAATGTGACAGAGAGCAATGGTGTCACAGCCGCCTTTGCTGCTCACGCATGATTGATAGTACTGGGACAGCTACCAACACATCAATGCCACGTTAGTAAGTACCACTGATTAAATGTTGACAAAGTATCCTACAATTAAGATGGCTAGCATTCACAGCGAAGCTAAATAGACTACATGGCTGAGAGGATCTTGCTAAATATCACACAGTAATTAATAGATAATTTATGAGTAATCCTGATTAAACGAAATTAAAAACCTACCCAAAATATACACGGCTCAAACTTAACTTCCTCTATTGACATAAAGTGCTTTTTGAAGACGTACTTTGCGGGGGTGTTGGTGTATCTAGAAAGGAACAGAGAGGACCTTTGTTTCTGCTCATTCAGCTTTATAAACACTGGCAATGATGTCAGAAATACTGAGATCTCTCTGAAAGGCATCTCCTTGCTAATACCTCATCCTGATGCTGATGCCCCAATCCCATACTGGGCTGTTGCCAGTCAAGTTGGACACCATTTTTCACCACCTGATAGGAATTCTGCTGCTGAGGAAGATAATGGCACTGGTCCCAACCAGAGCTTTCCTTGTGTTGCTGCACCTGCACCTTTTCGTGGACTTTGCCAAGAAATCGGGCAGACCTAGGGGCTTGGGGTCGAGTCTTCCTAGAACTGGCTTTTGCTGTATCAAAATCTGGTCCCAGCTGTCACAGGGGAGCTGCACTGGTCCCTCACACACACCCTCACATGCACTCTGCTTCGCTGCAGTCCTTGTACGCAGCTTGCACGTCTGTCCAGCCCTTGCTACAAACACAGACCAGGCACAGATCCTTTTGCTTAGTCATGTCGTGACAGACTTATCCAGAAAGCATGACCTGCTACACAGTTCCACAATGGATATCCACCTGAACTGCTATCTCGGAGATGAAGTGACTCTTTACTTACAGTGACCTCTTTTGCTTTTCAGACTGAAACTCATTTCAGCAGAGGACTGGGCTTCCTTCTAAAGGGTCTGGTGGACTCTGCAGTCAACTGTATGCAAGAGACATTGAACATGGATCCAAACAGAGAGAAATACTCTTCAATTACCATGTTACAAGGCATGGTCATGAAGGGGCTACTTAGAGCATCACAGAATCATTCAAGTTGGAAAAGACCTTTAAGATCATCAAGTCCAACCATTAACCTAACACTGCCAAGTCCACCACTAAACCGTGTCCCTCAGCACGCACATCTACACGTCTTTTAAATACCTCCAGGGATGGTGACTCAACCACTTCCTTGGGCAGCCTGTTCCAATGCTTGATAACCCTTACAGTGAGGAAAATTTTTCCTAAGCCTCCCCGGCACAATTTGAAGCCATTTGCTCTCATCCTATCGCCTGTCACTTGGGAGAACAGACCCACACTCACCTCTTTGCAACCTCCTTTCAGGTAGCTGTAGAAAGTGATAAGGTCTCCCCTCAGCCTCCTCCAGGCTAAACAACCCCAGTTCCCTCAGCTGATCCTCACAGGACTTGTGCTCGACCCCTCACCAGCTCTGTTCCCTTCTCTGGACATGCTCCAGCATCTCAGTATCTGTCTTGTAGTGAGGGGCCCAAAACTGAACAGAGTATTCAAGGTGCCCACTTACCAGTGCTCAGTACAGGGGGGCAATCACCGCCCTACTCCTGCTGACAACATTGTTCCTGATGCAGGCCAGGATGCCACTGGCCTTCTTGGCCACCTGGGCACACTGCTGGCTCATATTCAGCCGCCTGTCGACCAACACCCCCAGGTCTTTTTCTGCGGGGCAGATTTCCAGCCACTCGTCCCCAGGCCTGTAGCGCTGCAGGGGGTTGTTGTGACCGCAGAGCAGGACCCAGCACTTGGCCTTGTTGAACCTCATACAGTTGGCCTCGGCCCATTGATCCACCGTGTCAGACACAGAGATTTTAGCTAAGACATACAGAGGTTAGGAGGTTAAAAGCTATCACCTGCTCTGGGCTTTATTTTGCGGCATCTGGAGAAGAATAATGCTCCAACCCCCTTGTTCCTGGGTTGTGGAATGGGATTAGAGCTTCTCATAGGGTGGGGTGGAGAGGCAGCGCTCCCTTTCACCTCCTCAGCAGCTGCAGTTTTACATCATGCTGCTAAACAGGCTGCTGTCAGGGTGCACTGCACCCCAAACAGCCTTGCTCAAGGAAAGTACAACTGTAAACTATGGCATTACTTCACCTTACAGAAATTTTATGTGTGCCATCACAGGATCAGATGCCATTTCCTGATGTAAGCAGAGAGCCCTGACCCTCCGTGATAACTGTGTACCAACTATTAGCTACAGCACACGAATTTTTCTTTTCATAAGAGATACGGCCCCACAGCAGAAGGCTGCACTTTATCCAAGTACACAGGATGCGTACTAATCAAATATCCATCCTCAGTAATTGTCTTGTTTTGGAAGGTGTTGAGTTGAGGGAGGGATGATACGGAAGGAGATGTTTCAGTATCAGGAGGTATCATTGTGGAAGAGCACAGAAGTGGCATTCAAGCAAGATGCCCCATGAGAAACCGACCCCGGGTAGAAAAAGTCGGGGGACAAGCATCATCTTGTTCTCAACGATATGCAGCATAGCATTTGAACCACTGCCAGCAATAATCATAGAATCATAGAA